>NW_022196897.1:54384916-54385409 GCF_008632895.1 Mastomys coucha
AGAGAGAGAGAGAGAGAGAGAGAGAGAGAGAGAGAGAGCAAGCCCATATGATTACTACAAATGTGGAAGAATCTTCATCCTCAATATATTGATCCCAAAAAATTCAAATTGAGTTTGGACCCTATCCATATGTAACGAATATTGGAAGGACTTCAGCCAGAAAAATAATCCTTATTCTCATAAAAGACCACATGGTAGAAAAATTCTGTTTGTAGATACTATAAGAAGATTTTCTTACATGGTTTATTCTTTAAAAATCATGGACAGAGTTACATTTGCCCAGTCTGGATTCACAGCAAAGGGGCCTTTAGACAGGTTGTAGACTTGAGACATGAGAATATTGTAGACTGAAACATCACCTATAATAGGTGAGAAAAGAGGAAAGGTTTGGCCTAGAGATAAACATTTTAAAGATGTGTCTTTACAATGAAGACAATGTATACTGGAGTCTGAGTCTAAGGAGAGAGTCCAATATGGCCTGGAATCAGAAGGA
>NW_022196897.1:54385419-54388079 GCF_008632895.1 Mastomys coucha
CTCCCACTTCCTCCCAATCTCCATTCCTATTCAGGCCCACTCCATTTATGCCTCTCATTAGAAAAGAGCAGGCTTCTAAGAGATAACAACAAGGTGTATACACAATAAAAGACAGTAAGATAAGTTGAAAACCATCATTTTGAAGTTGGATAAAATAAGCCAACAAAAAAAATGAAGAAGCCTCAAGTGAAGGCACAAGAACCAAGAGACCCATTTGTTTGCTAAGAGGATGCTGTATCAGCTTTGGACCCAGCTCAGACCTATGCAGACCTGTGCATACTGCTTCAGGCTCTGTGAGTTTGTAGTTTTGCTCAGGTAATTTAGAGGGCTTTGTTCTCCCAGTGTCCTTTATCCCCTCTGCTTCCTCCATTCCTTTTGCCTCTTCTTCCATAGGGTTCTATGTTTTCAGAGGGGAGGGATTTCATGGAATCATCACATTTAGAGCTGTATGTTACCACACTTAGACATATAGCTTATAAACTTCAGCTTCCCACTTTTACATTGTGATTTTTTTCTTTTACTTTTTATCCCTTTCCTGGGTTCTTCAGAATCGCTCCCCCATCCCTTCCCCCTCCCCCTGCTTCTATGAGGGGGTTCTCCCTCCTACCTACCCACTCCCACCTCACTACCCTGGCATTCTACTACACTGAGGAATTGAGCCTTCACAGGACCAAGGGCCTCCTATTGATGCCAGACAATGTCATCCGCTGCTACATATGCAGCTGGAGCCATGGAACCCTCCATGTGTGCTCTTCGGTTGGTAGTTTACTAGCTGGGAGCTCTAGGGTGTCTGGTTGGCTGGAGAGATGACTCAGCCATTAAAGGTTAGGCTCACAACCAAAAATATTGTTTGACTTTATCTGAACAAATAAGAAGGCTGGATATACTGGTGCCAATTTAACTAGAACTGTTAAGGTATAATCTCAATTTATAAAGGGGCTTGACATACTTGTTTCAGTGGGTTAAGTTTGTGGCTCATGGGCTATCATTAATATCGAGTTTAGATTCATTGTAATGTAAGAGTCATGGCTGCATCCATTCTACTTTTTACCATTAATTGAGTTTTAATTAATTTCCAAGTAAGCAAATCAATTTTATAAATGTCTCAAATGAACTTGAAAAGCAAACTATAAACTCTTCAGTATCTAGATTGCTGCTCCTGTCTCAGTCTCTGTATTCTTCACCTCTACCTTCCATTCATGTGTATACACACAGATGTGCACACATACACTTATGAACCAAGTCAGCATAGTCCCTTTTCTCTCATCTGACTGACTCCTTTAATAACTTTTTGCCTGGCATTTAATGCCTTGGAGTTTGCATAGTCAGAATCAGAGGTGATATCATTTCTCTATGCAAAATGTTAGTCTCAAAAAAAAAAAAATCCAGATGTTTGCAAGACCTGCGATAACTTAGCTTGGGCACTCTTGTTCTGGACCGCCTTTCCAACTTCATTGCTCTCTGCCCCTTCTCTCAGGATTCCAATCTTACTCACTGTTCACCTTCCAAGAGTAGACATACCACAGGACACCTACAAGCATTTTCCTGAACTCGTGTTCAGATATATGCAAAAGCTGTCCCCTTGTGATTCTCAGGATTCTACTTTCACTTGGTGATTGGGATGAGTTTCTTAGCTATTAAATGCAAGCAAATGCCAACTAGCCCTCTTACACTTATTTAAATTCCTTTTTATGTTTAACAATTGTGAAGTGTGTGTGTGTGTGTGTGTGTGTGTGTGTGTGTGTGTGTGCACATGCTCACACACACCTCTGAACTGGATTTAGCAGGAGGTTATAAGCATCTTGATATGAATGGTGGGAACTGAACTTGGGTGGCCTGCAAACTGAGTTAGCCTCTGAGCCACTGAGCCATCTCTGCAGATCCCATCTGGATCATATCTTAATACATTCTACTGATGGCTTATATTTATTATCTTCCATTCTCCACTTTATGTAAACTATGTTATCAGTTCCCAGCAGGTATCTGGTTAGGCAGTGGGATTCATTCTTGTCTTGTGACGTGTGTGTGTGTGTGTGTGTGTGTATGCATATATACATATAGGTGAAACTTATACCACTTTAAAATGAGATGTAGTGTGGCCTTTAGCATCCTTACCTTTTATCATTATTTATCATTAGTGTCCTAGTTCAGCAGCAGAAGTAGCATCAGCTATTTCTGGGTATTATTGTTTGTGTAGCAAAAAAACCAGTGAGAGCTACAAGTTTTCTCTTTGAAATTTCGCTGAAGGTTTAGCTTCTTACTGGTTTTTGCGGTGAAATCGCCATTCTTTACTCTATTCTGAGGCAGCTGTGGTATGGGTTTCTCCAGTCTGAAAGTGGATGCGGCTTTGAATGCTTCTTGTGGTGCTTTGGAAGGAGCTCTCTTCCAGCAGGATAGTAGGTTTTCACTGAACTTTTGGTCAAATGTCTCTCTGTTGCTACCAAGTGATTGTGCTTAGTTTCTGAGCTCCTGGGTTGTGGGCCCCTTTCTGTACCTAGGGCTTCCATAAATTTTACATACAAATTTACAGAGAGCATTGGTTACATTTTCCCATCTTACAGAAAGAAACTTAGATGTAAAAAAGAGATATGTTAATAACCACTTATCAGAGAGTGCATACCATGTTTGTTCTTTTGTAATTGGGTTACCTCACTCAGGAT
>NW_022196897.1:54389556-54395875 GCF_008632895.1 Mastomys coucha
GGAGGGAAGAAAGGAGGGAGGGAGGGAGGGAGGGAGGAATGGAGATCTTTTATAAGTGAGCCAGGCTCACACCTGGTTGTTGCTAGGTAACTGTTGGGCGGAGCCTAGAGGGAATGCTATTTGTTAGACACATAGGGAATACTTTTCTTCAAGATGCAACTCTGCTTTTAGATTCACACAAGTGCACCATGGGCCTCTTTTATGTCATCTCCTTGTCCTTCATGTAGAAATGGATGTGAAGTCGGGCAGGGGTGCCGCATACCTTTAATCCCAGCACTTGGGAGGCAGAGGCAGGTGGATTTCTGAGTTCGAGGCCAGCCTGGTCTACAGAGTTCCAGAATAGCCAGTGCTACACAGAGAAACCCTGTCTCGAAAAAACAACACAAACAAATAAACAAACAAAAAACCAAAAGAAATGGAAGTGAGATGATTTTCAACCAACAGGGTTAAGAGTTTGTCTGAGACATTTAATAGAACAGCCTCTCCTTCACTTGAGAATTTTAAAAAGTTTCAAGAATGTGCTACTATGGACATATACTAACACTTTAATTATTCATTTGAGTAATGATATGAAAAAACACTTTTATTGCTCCATTTTTGTTACTATTATTGTCCTTTTTTGTTTTGGTTTGAGACAATGTCTTGCTGTGTATCATAGACTGGCCAGGAACTGGTGATCCTCCTGCCTCAGCCTTCTGAATTAAACACCTGCACTTCCTTGTCAGTTTAGTGTTATATTTGGTCCATCTTAAACCTTTTCTGTACTTTAACATCTCTTGGAACAGGTCTTATATGTAATATATTTGTTTTCCATACAAATATATGGTATACTTCATAATTAGTGTCTTGATTACTGAGATGTAGTAATTCTTTTGATTATTGCAATTGTACTATTTTACAGTTAATTTTAAAAGTTATGGCATTCTCACTGTGAGATCCAGGCTGCTTCCAAATACCCGGCTCAAGTGATTCTTTCTCAGTATCCTGAGTATGGTACTTAGAAAAAGCATGGCCCAATACCTGAAGCTGTTACAGAGGTGCTACATCAGTGCATAACTGACTGGGTCTGTCATATTCTCAGTGGAGGCAATAGTCACATTATAAACACTATTAAATGCTGTGGATTGTCCTGGTCTTGTATTTTGATGCTAATTCTCCTCTTCTGGAAAGCACTGCCCACAAGGAGCGAATCACTATACAGGTGTCTTGTGAACCTTCTCCCTACCTTTACTTTTCAAATAAAGGCTAAGTGGGATAATTGGACAGCAGGAGGGAAGGTGGAGCTGAAAAGTTTCGGGGAGAAGGGGAGAGAGGAGATGGGATGGAGATTGGAGAGGATGACGATGGAGGACGATGAGGTGGTAGGACGATGAAGCTGAAGCCCTTGGCTTGGAGAAATCACAAGTTGTAGGGGATCTAATAGATGGGAATAGAGTAGTGTAGTGATAGATCTGCCCAATCTACATGAGTAGCTTGTATACCAATTAACTGAGTTGTGAATTCATTGATTGGGTAAATTGTGTTAAAAATTTACCACAACAATTAAACAACAAGATAATTTTTAATTATTTTAACTTACAGTGAGTCACTCTAGACTGACAACTCTTTTTAAAGGGTAATGACCTATGTACACTAACATACCCTTTTAAAATGGCATGCTTGTATATCCAGTGTTTCCTTTTGGATTACCCTCAACTATGCTGCTCCTGTGGAAAAAACATACTACTAGAGGCAGCAGGTCTAAGTTTTCCCTTCAGTTCTAGGAACTTCTTCAATTAGAAGATGAAGAACACTGGCTGATTCAGTTTTAAGTTGTATGATTTTATTATTTATATATCCAAACTCACCATTTAATAAAAACAAGAGTAGTATTCATGTAGCAACAGATTTAAAAAAAAGAAAAAAAAAGACACAAAGCACAGAAGGTAGCTGAACATTCACGAGAATATTTCTTTGTAAGAAGCTGTATTTCTGTGACACACCCCCATATAGACGAGCGGGCTCTCCTTTCACCTGGAGAATATTTAAAGAGGTTTGCTAGAGACAGTATGAAAGATATGACAATATCGTTGGAAACTTGAGGGACAGCTTTGATTTATGTCCAACATGCATGCCAGAAGTGTTCCCTGGTAGCACAGTCACATCTATAGTTGGAGTCCCTGTCTTCTGAAGGCCTTGTCAAATGCACATGTTTTCTGAGCAAAAGCAGAACATGAGTTCTGTTGTATATTGAGGTCTTAGGTTTTGTTATTGTTGTTGTCTGTTTTGTTTTGTTTTGTTTTTTGTTTGTTTGTTTCTGAATGCGACTTAAAGCTTTCCTGGAATACGGAAAGGAAGTTTGAATAAGCCTGGTGAGAGCCTCAACTCTGAAGTGGAAGTTGAAGGGACACCTCAAACAGTCAACTGGGAAATAGCTGAATGACCTTCAGTGAAAGACCCCCAAGCAAAGAATGTTCTCCCGAAAATCCCTAAATCAACTTCGGTTCTACGTTTGCCAGACTTACTGCTTCCGTGTCAAGCAGCTCTTGGCTTCTCCTTTCTTCTCCCTCCACCTTGCAAAGCTTGGATATCTAGTGCCCACACTTGCTGTTATGAAAATATTAAGTGTATATATGTATATATCCCCATTTCTATGCTTTATTTCCCTTTCAGATTTTTTAGTGTTTCTTTACAACTTTGGAACTGACCCTACAACAATGTAGGGTAATTACCAATATTTACTATTATTCCTTTCATGGGGCCTTCTGTAATAAAAGCACAGTACTTCGTAGCTCCTTTGGACACAGTTTTATTCAAGTTAATACACATCTTCTGGACTCTTGAATCCTTGAAATGCGCCCCTTTTATCTGTATTTTGACAGGCATCAGTTCAAATCTTCACACCACAGAAATATGAATTCTAATTAATTCCATGTATTTATTTATCAAGGGGTTTGAATCGGTTTTTAATGAAACTTAGCTGCACATATATTTGGTTTCTTTCTTTTTTCACTATTGTTCTGTATTTTTCCTTGCTTATTCCCTTCCCCTTATTAGCTGTTATTTCCTCTCTGCATGGTCTATTTGCTTGCTTTTAGAACTATTAAATTGATACTTCACATCTCAGCTTCTTTTTTATAGCTTTCTTTTCATTGTGCTCTGAAACACTTTTTTGGGTTTTTTTTGTTTGTTTTGTTTTTTTTTCCTTACTTTGTTTGATCTATATTTTTCTCTGGATACATGACCTTTATTCTATTTAATCCTCCTTTGCAAGGTTTTGTAAGTAATTACCCTGTTTAATTTTTGAGAATTCCAATTAAGCATGATTTGCAATTTCCATTTTAAAGAATAGAATGTAGAATGATCTTAGTAGATGCTAGCTTAAGTTTATTTATGTCTAAGGACACTCGAGGTCAGTTATTTCAGACTCTGAGGACGAGATCCTTGGCTCTCACACATTGTACTGGCCATATTTGGCCAAGAGGATTCTACCATTTCATGCATGAGTGGCTTAATGTCAAAGTTCACAGGAAGATCTGGTCTCCCTAGGTATGGTTTCATTTGTGTTCAAACTTAGCACCCACAGGGAGAGTCTGTGGGAAAGACTACTTTTCTTAAAGAAGAATTTTTATTTTATCATAACTATCAGAAGAATGTACTAGAGTAATTTGGGGAGCCAAGTAATTACTTTTGTAACCTTTTTTTTTTTAAAAAAAATAGGTCCACCGCTTTTCTAACTTTTATATCTGAGAAACTTCAGTCCTTTTTTCCTACTATAATGACTTCTTACATTTTTTACATGATATTCTCCATACCATTCTTCTATAATAAAAATGTGCTTTTTCTCTGATATATTCTTCAAAACTTTATATTTTTAGGCCTGTTTGTTAACCATTACTAGCCTGGGCTGACTTTTACATTCATTATGTTTTAAAATGTCAATGAGATTGAGAAAAATGAGTATGTTTTGGTTGCCTGTGTTTTTTTTTTTTAATGTCCTATAAGGACAATGTACTGTGCCTCGTAAGAATGACATAGAAAACATTGAGGTCCTTGTAATTCTGGCATGTACTTCTCTGAGCACCTGACTTTGAACAGTCAGTGTAGGCCAGGTAGCTAACTATGACATCTATTTATTGTGTTTCTTAATTTGACTAAAGATATAAGTGGAATATCTGCCAAAATAGCTCCTTCTTGAATACATATCAAAGTGCTTAGTCAGAAGCTTCCAGCCTTTTACTATCTAAGGAGATATCTTCGTAGGTACCTCTAGCAACTAGCAGCAGTAGACTTACCTCGCATCTGTGATTTTTGTGGTTCATTAAAGCAAGCAGATATTAAAGTTCTGATTTAAGGTGGGAACTCCAGTTGCAAAATGCCTAGCATAGCATCCCAAGAACAATTGCTCTGTTCTCGAGTGATAATGTTTTCAGAATCATCTCTGCAATGCTTAATCTCAAACCATCCTCCAGTGGTGGCTCTTTCTTCCCCAGACACATGATGAATCAGGATCCTGAATTTTGGTGACCAGGTGTTTTTCCTTCTTTTAACCAAAACTGTTGGAAGCATCTTTTGTGCCCTGGTTATACAAAGAGAAGGAACATATAGACACTTGTTGTTAAAGTAGGATAGAATGAATATATACTCAGTGATTTTAAACTCCTTTGCCCTTTATCTTGAGAGATCCTTCTAGTCATTCAGCCCTTAGAATGTAAACAACAACAAAACAAATGAATGATTTATCTGTAGTATTTTTTCAATTCTGATATGGCTTATAGAAAGTGAATCTTTTCATTAAAAGTAATCTTCCTTGCATTATTCACACATTATTCTGTGGACTCTGATGTGGACTCAACAATTTTGGTTGAACACAGTAGTTTTAAATTTTATTTAAATAGAGCCTTTACAAGCTGAGCAAGTAGTCATACTTTAATATTTAAAATATCTATAATATTTTAAATATCTGAAAAATATTTTCTATGCCTTTTTAGCAGCTACATTTATTGCCACTCTTTTATCCTGGTAGCTAAAATAGATCACCCCCATTGAGTAGAGAATTAAATTTAAAATGTCTCATATGTTGTGACCACACACCACCCCGTGCTTGTCAGCTTCTCTCAGGGGCATTCACAAGGCCTGTTAACGAGAGAGCATAATGTTGGCTGGCTGCAAACCTAAAGGTTTATAATGTTCAATTTAGGTGATGCCAAGAAATGTACACTGTAACACTGTTCAAATACGTCGACATAATTTGACACCTTGAGACACATAAAGTGGAGTATTTCAGTGGGAAAAGAACTAAATGATCTAAGTATCTTGTTATTATACGCATTCTGTTCTAGCCAAATGTAGATTCTTGGGTCTACCCTGAATCTGCATGTCTTAATCTTCCCAGACAGGCGAGTGCTTCTGATTCAAAACGTGCACTCTTCATGTAGAAAAAGTGCAAGTCATTTATATGCAACTTGACCAGTTCATGTAGAAACCACACACCACAACCAAAGAGATGAGGCCAGTGTGTAAGGCAACGTGTGGGTTTAATATGGTGCTGGTTTTCTCACCCGTGTGTCCTTAGAGTCACATCTAGATAGTTCCCACTTAGGCCTTTCCTTGGGGGAATTCAGAGGTACTCGTTCCAGAGTCATAGGAATTGAAACTAATGCTTGTTTGAAAACTCCTCTGGCTCATGTGTTGCCACACCGAGGCCACTGAACTGCACTGAGAGTTATAACGCTGAGCACACTAGATCCCCTTCTTACCTGATAACCCCGTTCTCTTTCCTGAAGACACGTCTACATAGGGAGCGCACAGAAAGTCAGTGGCTTGCCCAAGGGATGAGGAGTCAGAAAGGTGATGGGTGTGCTTACCGGTAGGTAAAACACAGCTTGCTTTGTGGCCTTCTCCAATTGCTCCATCCCTGCTCTTCATGCTCCTATTGTGGGCATGGGAAATGTTCCGTTACTTGATTCTCTCTTGAAACTGTACATTCAATATCATTTCACACAAAAATAATAATCTACTTCCTTCCCATTAAACACTTTTTCCCCTAGCTTCTTAATTTTTTTGGGGGGGGGTGGGTGTTGTATCTTTTCTTTCTTTCTTTCTTTTTAAATCCTAGATGCAAAATTGATGTGTCAATACTCCTCTACCTTTGCTTCTTAATTCAAGTTTTAGGGTGTTTATACATAACACACACACACACACCAAACATTTCTGGTTATACCTCCTGTTGTTAAATTCCCCCACCTCACCCCACCCCGCCCCACATCACCCATACCACACCACCCACCCCATCTCACCCCACCACACTTCACCCCACACCACCTACCCCATCTCACCC
>NW_022196897.1:54395902-54423688 GCF_008632895.1 Mastomys coucha
CCACCCCACCCCACCCACCCCATCTCACCCCACCACACTTCACCCCACCCCACCCTACCTCACTCTAGGAAAGAGCTTTAATTCTGGGTTTGGGAACTTCTTACTGTCTTTATATTTCCCAAACCTTATATTCAATATGAATAAATGAATATGTGAATTTGTCTATTCTACTCTCACATAGTAAAATATTTGAGCACAAAGCTAAGACATGCTTGTAGAAGGTACCTTGTTTTAAGATGAGAAAATAACACGTCGTGTTTTTATGGTGCCAGGAAATGTGTATATATAGTATAACTTTGTAAATACTCATTAGAAAGCACTTTATTTATTATAAAACTGCTTCAACATGAAGATAGACAAGTACAAAGTAAACATGCGATTTTCCTTTTTAAGTGGCAATATGATTGTTCAAAACTTTTTCTCCCCAGGTAAACTTCTACTATCATAAGCTCAGTAGCAATTTTACCAAGAGATCACTTTGAAAACATATAAAGAGTAGGAGGCAGGATTCGGGATTTCTTTGTCAGGTCTGTCAGACTAATTGAATTTTCCTCTGTCAGAATGATAGGCCTGATACATCAGTTAAAGTAGCAGCCGTAATTTACCTTGACTTTAAACGAGTTCTTGCTTCACCTTGTTTGGCATACAAATTACAGACGTTTTACAATCTGCCAGGGTTAGAATTTTATTCTGCCCCTTCCGAGACGTTCTCAAAGCTAAGATTTGTGTCTCTGTGCACTAAGGAATTTTAATTATAGCGATGTCTGTTTTCCTAGCTGCACGTTCTCTACACACAACAGCACATGAACTCGCTATCAGACATACAAAGAATGGGAAGTTGTCTGTGCGTGTGTGTGTGTGTGTGTGTGTGTGTGTGTGTGTGCGCGCGCACGTGTGTTTTGTTTTGACATAATATGTATAAAGAACAATAGTGAAACTGATCTGGAAAGGCTATCATACACACAAAGAATGGACAACTACCCCTCTCTCCTCCCATCCAAATATTTTCTCTCTATTACATGTTGGCTCGGGATAGAGTAAAATAAACCCTATCATTTCACAAAAGCAAAGGTAAATAAAATAAATAAATAAAATAGGAATTCAGGGAACTCTATTGTAGGATAAATATGTTTAAAGTCCAGGGATAAATGTTTCAGATGTCAGTGACACAGCAGGAGAGGTGTGGTTCTGATTATGCTTTATGCAAATTTTATCTGCTTATTTTAGCAATGTCCTTGTTCTAGAAAACAGAATATAGTCAGAGAGGTGAGTAATGGTAGAAGTAATAACATGTACAGCAGGATGCTGTAGTAACAAAGCCAGCCTCCCATCTGTTCTCAGTTGCTACGTGGAACATCTCTGAGAAGGGATGACCGTCATTAATTCAAGATTGCTCTCATATGAGAAAGCCCGTAGAGGAGCCTGTAAATGTGAGTCTACCGTGCACGCATTGGATGCCTGCCACATTAGAGGCCGTGGTCAAGAAAGATATGGAAGCTTACACAGGTCCTGCAGGTTGTGCATTCAAGAGCCGGAGACCACAGACTCTGCCCTGGAGAACATGCTTCAGTCTGCTCAGGTTACATTTTTTGCTTACTGGCCAGCTTCAGCTGGGGGAAATTCACAGACCCAAGCTCAGCTTCTTCAGATTAAAGCTCATTGAAGACATCCCACACAGGGCTAGGCTACCCTTCTCCTAGGTCACAGGATACTTCTAGATGGAGAACATTTGGTATGATCTTGCCATGCTCCTCGCAGGATACCATTTGCTTTTGGGAAAAAAAGATCAAAGTTGCTTTTTAATCATTTTCATAGCTTTGAATCCAACTTTTAGTAGATTTGGAAAATGAACATAATAATATTTTGTCACAAATATGTGAAAATTTAATTTTGTCTTCAAAGACGAGAATAAAGCAAAAATGCCATTGTTCCATCACATTGATGTAAAACTCCCCATCTTAAATAAAAGAGTATTAGTTAATCTCTATATGTTTCTATACAAATATTTATATACATTTATGTACATATAGATACAAATATAATATATAACTACATTCAGAGTATATAAACACATAAGCATGTAGATATTTCTCGGTATACGCTTTATTTAGGTATAAAATTATACAGTACAGAATGCCACATTTCCTTAAAATGAGGTCTAATGAACATATACAATCACAAATTTTTTGCTAAGGACCTATTGTACAGGAAAAATGTTCCTTAAAAAGGGTAAAATGGACATAAGAAAACTTACATGACACACATTCTGATTTGAACAAAAATGAAAATAAATCTATCATTGGAAGATATGTTTCTGAAATGAGAATCATTCTTTATTATAAAGAAGCAAAATTATATATGACCATGTTAAGTTGAAAATATTCTTATATAATACAATACAATGCTCAGTGACTATTTATGAATGAAAAATTTAAAAATACAAAAATTTTAAACTAAATTTATCCTTCAAAATAATCAAGAACTGGAAAGATAAAGTATAACCTCAGACAATAAATGAATGGATGAGATGGGATGAATGATAAGTAGATTTGTAGACAGACAAATGCTAGAGATAGAAAGATAGATAGGATAGATAGATAGACAGACAGTCAGACAGACAGATAGATAGATAGGTAGTTAGATAGATAGATAGACATAGAAAGAGATGATATATATAGATGATAGGTAGATGACAGATGAGTAATAGATGATAGAAATGACAAACGGATAGATGATAATGGCAAATAGATGATAGAAAATAGATAGATGGAAGACAGACCGATAGATGATAGACTGACTGATGAAAGAGCAAATAGTTAAGCCTGCAAATGAAGGGAAATCTGAGATAGTACAAAAACATTTTCTCAAAGATATAAGCCATTCCTTACAGAGATGTTGAAAGAAAGATAGACTGTTGAAGGACTAACAGGCTCATCACCTGTAATACTATTAGACATTTCAAGGGAAAGATATCAATGCAATGATATCTTTTCCATTGAAATGGGATGTTCCCAAGTTTGATGATGGGAATAACATTTTCTGAAATGACTAATGTCTCTACTAAGGTCATGTACCTTCAGTGATCAATATCACAAAAGTTAGAGAGATAACTGGCAATGCTTAAGTTTTCATTCATTGTGAAGACCTCCCTTAGTCATAACACTGTTCCATTGTATGTGTGTATCATATATCACATATCTGCCTATCTGTGGACACATGGATTCCACGGTTTAACTACTCAGAATAATGCTACTATGAGCACAGATCCACAAGTACTTCCATGCAACAATTTATTTTTAATTCTTGAATGTATATCCATGAGTGGAATTATTAGGTTCGAGGTTAATGCTATTTTTACTTATCTAAAAAAACTTCCACATTTTTTAACACAGTAGTTATATCATTTAATAGGCCCCCCAATAATTCGCAAGAAATCCAGAGTCTCTACTCCTTTATCAGCATATGTGAGTTTCTGTTTTTTAAATGGCTCTTATTCTAATGATTCCGAGTTGTATCTTATTAATTTTTGATTTGCATTTTTCAGTAACTAGCGATCTCAGTAATTTTCACATTGTGCTTTCTCAGAACATTTTCAATATGCTATACATTGTTTAACTAATCAACTAGCTAGCTAGTTAACTAATCTGAGTAAGGTATTAACTTTTGTTCTTGAGTTTTAAGAATTATTTTATATAGTTAGGATATTAATCTGTTGTCTGAGGTATGAGTAATGATTATTATCACCATGACTGAACTTGTTTACTTATAGTTAATGCTAGAGTGTGCATATTGTTTTGTAGGATTTTCTTTTGTTTATTTTTTTGTTTAATTCTTCTCTAGTATAATATATTCTGATCACAGCTCCCCTCTCTCCCCTCCCCCCATTCCTCCTTCTACAATTGCCCTCCTCCATAACCACTCCTCCTCAGTTTCCCTTCAGAAAGAGCAGGTCTTCCAGTGATATTTTTTTCATGCATACACTTCCAGTCCATGGGAGATTGAGGTAGGATTACCACAACCTCCAAAGCTGCCTAGTCTACATAGTTAATTTCAGGAGACCAATTATGGGAGACCCTATGCCAAACAACTGTGTGTTAGATACCGGGGGGGGGGGCACAGTTGGGTGTTATAGGTAAATGATAGAAGTTAGGGAGGAAGAGAGGAAACGGGCAATTAATTTCATTTGTTTATTTTATTTAATTTTGTAAAAATATGCCTTTGATATTATTTAAAACAAATCTCAGTTCTTGTGACTAGAGAAATAGCTTGGTTGGTAGGGTTCTTGCCTACTCTATACAAAACCCTGGATGTAGATCCCTGCATTATGTGAACTGAGCATGGTTATGTATTACTATAATCTCAACACGTAGGAGGTAAAGATAGGAATGTCGTCTTTGGGTATATAGCGAATTCCCTTTTATTTGTAGGATCCATGAGATCCTGTCTCAAATACAAACAACACAAAGAAACTCAGAATTTCCATGTGAAATTGTAATGTTTCTACCAAGGAACTTTGTAGTTTCAGGTCTGACATCCATGACTTTGATCCACGAGTTAGTCGGTGTTCCATTTCTGTGAAGAGAAACCATGACTGTGGCAACTCTTATAAGAGAAAGCCTTTAATTGGGGTTTGCTAATAGTTTCAGAGGGTTAGTGCATTATCCGCAGGGCAGCTAGCTTAGGGGCACATAGGCAGACATGGCAGCTGAGAGTTCTACATCCAAATCTGAAGGCAGCAGGTAGAGATAAAGCCTCTCTCTTTCTAGTTCTAGTGAATATTTGTTGTGATATACAATGTGGCAAGGGGGTATCTGCTAGGCCCATGCCACAGTATCCCCTGAGTGATTGTCCTATGAGACAGGTCTGGTATAAAGGTGATTTATATGGGGAGGGAAAGAGGGGAGTGAGGACCTGGAGAGAGATTAGAGGCAGGGGAGTAGACATGTTAGACAGGCGGGCAGAAGGGAGCAGAGCTGTGAGGGCAGAGAAGAGGATTGGCACAGAGGAGGACAGGAAATGGGAGAGAGTGACCAGCTGTGGTCAGGGATAGGGAGAGAGGGGGGATGGAGTTGGATACAGTCCTTTTATATGCAGCCCACAGCTGAATCACCTGGTAGAGACAGGAGATGACATAAGCCCTTGCTAGGTGCTTGGGAAGAGCCTAGCAGAATTGCCTGTAAGCTAACAATATTACTCACTAGGGGTAATTTTAACTTCTTACCAAAAAAAAAAAAAAAAAAAAACATCTCTTCTGTTAATTCGTAAGCATTTTACTCCTTTGGTGCTATTGTGAATGATATTATATTCTCAATTTTCTTCAGGGACCTTTCATTTCTGTGTGTGGGGTGAATGCAACTAAGTTTCTCAGTTGACCTTGTGTATTGCTTCTTTTCTTATGTCCCTTGGAGTTTTCTGAAACTAGTGTGGTTATCTCTGCTGTCTTTTTGTTAGTGTTTGCAAGGAATTCCCTCTGCATCCTTTCATGTCCTTTGTGATTTTAGATTTCAGCCGAGTCTTTCAGAGATTGTATATACCACTGTTTTTACTCTTTCTCCTAACTTGTCTTTTTAAGGAGAGGTTCCATGAACTCCCATTTAAACGCTGATTTTTAAGGAGGAAGCTCCAGCTATCCATTTCCTGTTTAGTTGTGATATTCTGGGATGGTCTCTGTTTGCTGTAAAGGCGAGCTTCCTTGATGATGGATGGTAGTTGCAGTTATCTGGGTGTATGCGATGATTTAGAATGTAGTGAGGGATTATGATTGAGTCAAGAGGTGGAAGTAGATTCTTTTAAGATTTCAGGACTTTACTTGCCTAGACTTCCAGGACCAGGCATATTTTTCCTTTGTTTGTGTGGACCTTGATTCCAGTTTTCCTTCTGTTGATTGTCAGGACCCAGTTCTACTTTATCCTTTGAGATATTATCTTTCTCTAAACCCTTAGCTGGGCTAACTAGTGAATGCACCCCAGTAAGGAATCTGTGTTTACTTCTACAACACTGAGATTACAGGTGAACATTGCT
The DNA here is from genome assembly GCF_008632895.1 of Mastomys coucha. Taxonomy (NCBI): domain Eukaryota; kingdom Metazoa; phylum Chordata; class Mammalia; order Rodentia; family Muridae; genus Mastomys; species Mastomys coucha. The sequence continues at coordinate 54,401,924 of NW_022196897.1, forward strand.
GGACCGGGGACATCCAGTGGGCATTGATGTTCTCCAGTTTGTTCACCAACTCATCCACCAACTGAGTCATGACTGAAGCTCCCATGCATATTCTTTTATTGACACCTTAACTTTATAGATGTTGTTTCAAACTGCTATCCATCTAGTATCCTTTCTTCTTCTATTACAGAATTCCCCTGAATATTTCTTATATTTCAGATCTGTCCCACGACTCTTGTTTATCTGAGGCTGTCATAAATTCTCCCTCAGTTTTTGAAGGACAGTTTGACTGGCTACACGATCTCTGCCTGACACGTTTTGTTTGTTTGTCTTTATCTAGCTCTTTGGCATATCTGATGTCTGCGGTATAGTTTGCAAAATTCTGATGAGATAACTGATGCAGATATTGCTGGGGATGCCCTGTGATGGGCTGTAACTATTGCTCTGTACACTGCTCCATCTCTACCTTTTGCATAGAATGTTCAGTTAAACAGTAGGGATCCGTGTGAGCTTCTCTGCATTCTCTGACTTCACAGATGTCTGTAGTCACATCTTTTCCAAATTTGCAAAGTTTTTAGCCATTCTTACTTCAAGCATTTTACTGTGCCCTTTCTCTCTCTTGTCTTCTGTGAGTTCCACAATACATATGATATCTATGTGATGTTCACCCACAGAGATCTTAGGCTCTGCTCACTTCTGTTTCCAGTGTGCATTACATTTGGGACTGTCAGACTGAATAGCTTCCATTGTCTTGTGTTCACATGGACTGATTCTTTTGTTTGCATACTTAGAAATTCCCTTATGGATGTTTTACTTCAATAATGCAACTTATAGCTCCTAAGATATTTTTTTTTATTAATTAAGTGATTTATATATTTTATCAAGTTGCAAAATAAATGTTTAACAACTCTGTCTGGGTACAAAGTGTTCTATATTAGAGGGTGTTCCAGTTTCCATGGAGTAAATAACCTGGCCTAGCATAGATGGCAAGATCTCAGTATATCCTTTTTATAAAAATACGTTTTACAATATATACAAGACACTCACTGTTATGTCATATTTCAACTATAAATGTAAATTCATGACAATGCAAATCACTTTGAAGACATTTATAAAATTGTAAATAATAAATATAATATGTTTTTGTTGCCTATTTTAAAAACAATTCATTTATTTTAAAATTGAGTAGTTTAGTGTACAAAATTAGCTATCACTAGTGAGTCTCTCACAGCATGGCTGAGAACTTAGCACCTGCTCTCAAGAACTCATTTGGGATAGCTCAGACCAATTATTGGCCTGCACCATGATATTGGAAAGTCACTGGTTTAGGACATTCCCCATGCTCCTTACTGCTGACTCAAACTTCATGAGCTACAGGAACAAATGTAATAAAATAATTCAGGACCCTTGTCATTTCTCAGGACTGCACAAGATTGTCTATTAAAAGGGGATAATCTGATTCTCTGCCACTCAGTTTTTACATAATTAAATCATTTTTCTGCCTTGAAAGAATCAACTCCACCTATCTTTGACTAGTAAACCAGGTACTAGTGTCTTAAAAGCCAGTGAATTTAATGGGGCCTCTGAAAGGGGCAGAAGAGTTGAAAACTTCCTGATATTCAAATGTTGTATAAGTTACCATCATTAGCATTGATGAGGGAGTAGGAATATTAATAATTATAAGGAGGTCAGCCTCTGTTGTTGAATTCAATTCCATCATACTAAAAATTCATTCAAATAAATCCTTCTCGTATAAATCTATCTATAGTTCACTACAGGAGACTCCGTAACTTAAAAAATGATAACGATAGCCTTTTTATCTACAAAGCATCGCAAACCCTGCATGTAAAGGCTATCAATGAAAGCACTTTAATTGGTACATTAAATTTCAAATTATGAGTGGGTAAGCACCACATGAATTTATTCAGTGCTACATTGCTTCAGAGAGTTTTTGCATGTTAATTATAAATCAAATGAGAGTTTCTTCTGAATGAAATTTAATTTCCCCTTAATCTCCTGGAATATATCAGAAGCCTTCCCCAAGAGCACAACCGAAGTCCCACTCTACTTTGCAAATGCTTCCTAAAGCCTTGCCTCAATTTATTTACTTTTCTTACTTTTCTTCAGCTTGTCTTCTTTGTGACAAACTAAAATGGCAATGTTCTCACACCATCATGTTTTCTGAGTTCCATTTTGATATTATTTCGAATAGACCTCTTACTTTCTCTGTAAATCTCATCACTCCTCTACTTGGAATGTACAGTGTGCAATGCCTTTTTAAGTTTGATCAAAGTGCCAAAATTCTGTGCATGTCCGCACAGTTATTTCACACTGATAATATTAATAATGTATGAATAGCCTATTTACTAATAACTAAGCACTGTTCCAACATTCATATGGATTACCCATATAGTTCTCCTGACAAACTTTAGGTAATAGATGAAAGGATCCCATGAGTGAATGATTGTCACATAGGAAGTTTGACTCTAGAGTCTGGACTCAAAATCATTCACTCTACCATCTGACGTCCAGATAGGATTAAGCAGCAGCATGCTTCAACTCTCTGTCAACTGAGATCCTGACTGATGGATTATTTCAATACTTGAAAGACTATGTGAAAGTGGAATTTAAAATTTTGAAAATACTGTAAAACTCACCAAGGAACTGCATGGAAATGCCAACTATAAGACCAAATGTAAGAGAAGATATGAAGGCATTCTCTGCATAATGCAGTCATTAGATATGAGCGTTTTAGAAGGTGACATGCAACAGAGAGCTGGCAATTCATTGTACTTTTACTGTAAGGATAGGCAGCATTTGTGCTTTGATCCCTTCCCTTGTCCCTCCTCAATCTCCCCATCACACCTACTCAAAGCCTGCCTTCCTACATGGCTGTTTTTATGATACATTTAGTTGAACCAGAGCGACCTGTGCTACCTTTACACTGGGGATAGCCTATGCACCATGATTGAGGGCATATAACTAAAGGCATTTTCCCTCTCTTGAGTCCCTTGTGACGGTTAAGTAGTGGGGGCTAGGGCCCCTGCTCGCCTCCCAGATCCATCCCTGACTGTATATGGCTCCATTCTTATGCAGACCCAGTGGCAGTGTCTGCAGCTGCAGTGTGTTAGTGATTGCAATGGCTGCCTTGTTCCCAGAAGATGACATTCCCAGCCCTTTTCTGCATCTCCTGATTTCTTAACTTTCTTGCAATGTCTTTGGCATTCCTTCTTGAGTCTTTGAGGGGATAGGAGGACTGTGACAGGATGGAAATTTGCTATTTTTTCCCTTCTGAGGAATTGAACAGCAAACAAAAGTTTTGATTTTTATGAAATAATCATTAAGCTTTTCAGAAGAAAATGGAAGTTGATAGCAGTTGAAATGAAGGATTTTTTTCTCCTGTGTAAAATATCAAAATTTCTTCTTTTTGCATCTGTTATTATTTATGAACAGAAGTTTCTACCATAGTACAATTAAGAGAAAAAGAGCAGGATCCGATACATTTTTAGAAAGTAAGCGTCTATTTTGAATGTTGGTAGTGAGCATCCCTCCCCTGTTTTCAGGGTCAGATGCCTCACATGTAAAGTAGAGCAAAGTGACCTGCCGTGATGGCAATGGCCAGTGGGTCAAAGTCACAGTGCTAACATGTAGAACTTTGGTTTCTGGTTTTTACTTGAGTGACTTTCATTTGCCTAAAATTTCTGAAGCCCTGCTTTCCTATTAGACCAGGATGCAAATGCAGAGTGTTTATGTAGACAAAGAATCTAATAGATATGGAAGGCAGAGGGTAACAGGGAGAGGAGACAGCATTATGTGTCAATTCAAAATTCCACTTTTCATTCATGTATAATTCACAGCACAATTGATCACAAGAATACTTTTCAGATTTGTTATTGGCATTGTGGTCCATTCTACTCAATTCTTCATGAGCTGACATAAATAATCATAAATAACTCAAGAGTTTCTAAGCATCTCCCTGGTTCTGGAAAGACAATCTCCTACTGCTAAATAAATAACCAAATGAATACACATTGCTCTTCTACATAGTGTGTCCTACAAACTGTTCCAGAGATAGCTGCTAACTGTTCTATTTCAATCCTTTGTATAAAGCTAACTTTTTTCTCTCTGTAACACAGAGGAAAGTGTACTGTGGTGCAGGTGTCACAGATCTGTCATGGCATCTTCCTGGAAGGCTGAGGTAGGAGGATAGTTAGCTTAATGGTGGAATGCCTGCATAGCAGTCCATGGGTTGTAAGTGTAATCCCCAGACACAAAGATGCAAGTGGGCACAAAGGAAACTTAAAACTAATAAAGGAGAGGTTTTACAAAAAACATACACAAGCCATTTGAATTTATATGAGTGTATGTTGCTTTAAAATGCTCATAAATTGACCAAGGATACTATCTTTATCTCTTCCTGATGGGATAACCAGAGCATCCTAGACTTGGTAGTTTATAAATCAAAGAAGTTGATTTCTCATATTTCAGGAGCCAGTCAGGTTGAGCAGGTTCAGTCTACTTTGTAAATGCTCCATAGTTATTGTCTTCCTGCTTTATCCTCACAGGGCAGAATGGCAGAGGGTAAGCAGGAGGCATAGCTTTTGCTCCCATTTAGATGAAAACCACCCTCATACGTTAATCACCTTCCGAAGACTATATCTTATAGAAATATTTGAAAAAAGAAATAAGAGAAAAGTGACCAGACGCTTTTCATCCTGTCCCTCTGGAGGTGAAGTTTCAGGTTGTGAATTTGTAGCCACCTTCCGTCTACAGCATGTGCATTTTATAAAGAACACTGGTGCTCAGGTAGGAATTGCTCATATTTATTTCAGACATTACCCAGTAATTGAGATAAAACTGGAAAATGTGATGGTACCAAGTAATCAACTGTAACTCCATTTCTCTAAAGGGAAGATCGCCAATTTAATAAAGATGTGACTCGTTTTTTTTCCCTTCTGTTCAATGAGGTTATTTCTTTCCATCTCCAAGGCCATCTTTCATACCGACCTTTGTGAAGGAAGAGTGCAGTGGCATTGCCTGCAGAAATTCTCCACTGCTTTTCATTCAGCCACGAGTCTTGCTTCAGGGCAAGAAAACACATTACTCCCCATCAGACTGGGCTGTGCTGTCTTCAGAAGACACGTCCTACCCTAGATTCTAACTCTATCTCTTTCAGTGTATGGATTTCTAAAGAGAGAAGCAAGATGGCAAGCTTTCGGAAAGGGACTAATGGATTTTGTTTTTATATACAAATATCTTCAGCATATATGATCTGCATGCTATTTATGAGTATCATACAGTAGCTAGTCAGAAAGAGAAAAAAACAAAAGAAAGAAAAGCTGTTGATTTGGTTTCAGTAAGATGCGTGTACCCTGACTGTATAGTTAATTGTTTCCATAGTCTTCATATTGTAAAGAATGATGCTTCTGTTCTGTGGCTTTTGGATGCATGAAGACACATCAACAGTTTTCCTCAACTGGTGATCAAGGTTAGCACATATTCACATTCTAGAGATGAGCTTAGTTAAACGGAAGATCATTTAGCATGCTCAGTAAGGACAGAACACGGGGCCTATCCCAGCAAGAATAGCATCATTACTGGAGCTCTTTAACTGACTTAATCTGTAACTATCCTTTGACCTGTTGAGAAAATGCCAAACAGTATTTACAGAAACCCAAATGTTACAGGGTTAAGATTAACCTTGGCTACTTTACTATGTCGACTGAGTCCTAGAAGAACAGAAAACCAGGGGCTTTGATTGTATGTTGAAATCCTCAAACAGAAGCAAAGAAACAAACAAGGCTGCTGTACATTTTTCGTTATTCTGTCTTTTCAAAGTCCCGACTCATAAGCTTTTGGTCTGTAATTTTTTAGTTCCTGCCCTGTCTGGCAGACCGCTGACATGATGACAAATGGCTGGCAGAGTTATGGTTTCTGTAAGGACAGGGGCAGGAGGCTGCCGGAAAGTTGATGAGGGAATTATTTAGTTGGCTTTTAAATGAAAATGCCGTTTTTGCACTTCGTCGAAATGATTGTTTTGTTTTACATGTGGAAAAGAAAGCAAGTAATCAACTCAACTCAACATACATTGTATGAAATTAATACTTTATATCGATAAATAGATTCTTGAATATATTAATTAGGTTAATATATGTACCCATTCATTAATACACATGCACATAGCAACATACACGTGGAATGGTAACATACATTTAAGACACTGAAGTAAACCGCAAACCCTACTTCATAGAACTTAGAGTCTAGATGAAAGTAGACAATAAGCCAGCCAATATAATGTACACTATATGCTCGTTGTTGCCAATCACTTGCGAAGATTATAATGTAAAGCTTGGGAGTGGAAAGGCGCAGGTGGTGCTGAATTTGTGTGCTGCCATGTACTGTGAAATGGGAACTCTTCTGAAGCAATGCTGATTTCCAGGAGATTCCGGAGCCTACTGATTTATACTGTCAGTAGAGTGTGACTGTGTTGCACAGCATCTTATGACTACAGGACTGTGATCATCAGTTTCTCAAGATAAATTAGTTTGGAGAAAAGGCTGCAAAAATGTAGTTTAAATCAAAGCTAATCGGAATTTGGCAGAGACCTTATATAAAAAGATAGCTGCTGAGGTTTCTTCCCAGAATGCAAATGGAAAAAAAAATCTTACCTAAAATATTCTAAGCCAAATTCAGGACAATAATAAAGTTAGCTACAGTGATCCAATTGGCTTATCCTAATTGTTGTGGGACCCCAAAGTTACTATTACTTGACAAAGTTTAACAAAGAAATGTTTAAAGAAATAAAGAAAGAAAGTGAATTTATTCACATTTATCATTTTCATCATTAAAAAAAAGGAAGACAGCTCTATCTAGAGAAGTGGGTTGTTCTAATCTGACAAAATGTATAATATTATGCTCAGTTGTAAATTACGTAAAATTAGTCTCAGGTTTTTGGCCTTCCTAATAGTGTCACGTATGGGTTGTGTCTCATGGAGTGGACCTTATATCCGATCCAAATGTGATTGTTTTCTCCATAATATTTGTGCCACTATTTTCCCAGTGGATATGTTTTTCCGACAGGTCACTTTTGATGCTGGGTGAGACAGAGGATTGCTTTCTACTCTGGTAGGTGTGCCGTGTTTTCTATTACTGAGTCCGCTAGTCAGGAGCAGAGATCCTTCCAATTGAGTATCAGCTTGCTTTCTCCGTGTTCAGTGATTTAAGTATGTGGTGCCTTCGGCAATAGTTCTTACCTTACAATTTGTTAAAGTTAACCAGTAGCATTGGCAATAGTCTGCAATATTTAGGTGGGGGTTCAGTCGGACCCCTTTGGCTAACCTGTCAAAGAGATAACCCATCCTGACAATGTCGTTTTATTTGATTTTATTTATGTTGTCTAGTTGGGCCATTGTCTACCCAACAGTATGGTAATTATATTTAAATGCTATCAATATATATGTATATATTTTATGAAGCCTCTACAAGAAGAGATTTCCATATGGCTTTTTAAAGGCCCTTAGATTTGTCATATTCCATTTTTACCCTGCCTTTCTTCTATCCCCACAATAACTTAATCTTCTTATTCTAGTGTCCTTTGTATCTCTCCATAACACTATACTTTATTACTCCTTACTTGGGGTGTTCTTTTATACTCCCTGGCCCCTGAAAACATAAAACCTACAATAGCAGTGAAACATACACACACTTGCACAGACATCCACATATACAACCATATACATATAAACATACACACACACTCATACATACAATCACTTATACACACAGACATTCATGCACACATGCATATACATGCATACAAAAGCCAATCATACAAATGAGTACTGACACAAAACACATCCCTACATCTGTACAACCATGCACATATACATGTGCTCACACATACACAAAAACACATGGCCATACACATATAAACATACACACACACACACAAATCCATATACACTCATACACACACATATACATAAATATATCTGCACACCTATACATATACTCATACTCACAAATGAACGCATACACATTCATACACATACATATACACTAATGCGCACATATATACACTCATACACACATGATCATACATGCATGCAGGCAGCCACACACATGCATCCATACCCACACACTCACCAGTTAAGAGAACACATCATAAGATAATTGCTGCACCCTCAACCATAAGGAAGCATGGCCACCGAGCCAAGTACAAAAGTCCAGGAAAGATGAGACAGAGTGAGTGACAGTTCTCACTGGGTCCAGTGCCCTGTTTATGCCTCAAGAACTTGCGCTGATTTTGTTTTTAAGCCACATGGTTTGAGTGTCTTGCAGGGTTAGAAAGCTATGCTGTTTCTGTCAACATTATTTAATGTTATTTAATGTCACAACTAAAATGTTCAAAAACAGTCCAGCTGCCCATCAATAAAAACTTAAGGTTTCGTAAGCTATTCTACGTGTGCATGCAGGCTTGTGTTTATTTGTAAATTACAATAGGAATAAAAATGAACAAATTGCTACTGCAGCAGATAGATATGTAAAAATAAAAAGAGACTTTGTTGTATAATATTAAAAAATAATTCATCTGGCCATTAGGAATCAGGAACTGACTGGGAGGAAGGGAGAAGTTAGGTCTGCTGCTTCTTGTAATAACTGGAAATGTTTATTCTAATCTGAGAGAACTCTTGAAGCCAGAGATATATCATAGCTAACTAATTATTTCTGAAATTGCATATTATAAGAATATAACATTTTAGAATATGGAGCCAGCCTATAGAAATATAAAGTGAGAGGAGTCAACATCTTCCTCTCACTTGTAAGCTAAGAATATTGGGGTTTTACATAGTTCTTTATGGTTCAGATTCTCATTTGTGATATAAGAATATCCACTTCATGTGATATCTAAAGTTATATAAAGCATTCAGAATATTTTGATAAAGATTTAGTGTCTGCTAATATAACACATTGTATCTTGTAAAAACAGATACAATTTTATCTATGATATTTTTAATATTAAGGTTAAATGTTAAAAATTTTTTTTCCATTTGTATTGTACATATAAATTAGTCATCAAACTAATGGATACTCTTGCATGAGTTGTGTGCAAATTACATCATATGTTTTTATAAAATGCTTACTAAGTCATTAGGATAGTACTGAATATGTTACCTAAATAAAATGTATTATTGTAAATTAAAGTTAAAAGATAGCACCTGTAAGAAGTTAAGGAACATTAAAGTTGTACCACTATCCTGAGAAACAATCACTGGACCTAGAAAAATGAAAGTACATCACAGTTTCATTTTATTCATATTTTTGGATATCATCACACAACTTAATGTGAGGGCATTAAAATTCCCAGAAGGTAAGACAAGTCTATTATCTTTCAAGTAACCCTTTCGTTTTTTTTTTCATTTTTCCAAAAGCCTATGCAAATTTGCTAAGTATACTGTTTCTTTATTAATAGCAAATCCTCAGATTTTTTTGATGGGGCTTGAAATGAAAGACTCCCATATTCTTTATCTCCTAGATGTACCAGATGTACTCATTTTTGATCACTCGTATTGTCTGTTTTACATGTGTGAGTGTTTATTTCTACAAGTATGTCTGCAACATGTGCATCCAACTCTGGTGGATCTAGAGTTATAGACAGTTGTGAGCAAGCACGTGGGTGATGGCAACTGAACTCTATTCTCTGCAAGACCAGCCAGTGCTCTTGGCTGCTGAAAAATCTTGTCCCAATTATTGACTATTATTTTCTTAGAATTTTCCATTTTATTTAAAAGTGCTTTTTCATGTAACATATATATTTATTACATGAAAAACACACACACATACTTATAATTATGTGAAAATGATATATATATGTATAATTTTCTCTCCTTTTTTAATTCTTCTCAGCTTTGCCCATCAACTCTTGCCTCCTAAAGGAAAACTCAAGAAAAACACAAAAATAAAAATTATCAAAATAAACAATAACAAAGCAATAGCAAAAAATAAAAAAATGCCAAAAGTAAAATAAAACATCTGGAAAAACATGGAGGAGTTTGTGTTGGCCAACTCCTTCAGGTTTGTAGGCGCCAACCTGAATTTTGGTTGATATACCCAGTGACACACCTTTGGAGAAATCTGATTTTCTTTTTTATTTATTGTAATAAACCTCATTAGTGTTGTTATTTGAGTATATCAGTCATTTCCTTTCTCTTATCTCCCTGAGTTTACCAAGGGGAATAGCAAGAGTGCATCTTGTTTTGGGGCCTGAGGCTTTTGTAACTAACTCATAATTAATACGGTCATAACTGGGAATGACTGTAACAGTGAGCATACTGATTTATTCTGGATTAGTAAATGTATCAGGAATATAGTAGAGACAAATGGGGCTCAGCATGCATCGAACAAGTTGCAGTTTCATGTCTGTTTACTAGTTTCCTGCTTCATTTCAAAAGAAAAATATCCCACGACATTCAAAGATCCAGATATAAAGACACTATGATCCTATTATTTTTGCTATAATTTCAGAAACCCGTAAAATTTGTTAGCTCATTACCTAAGTTTGAATAATTAAAGTTGAATACCAATAGTCATTTTTGTATGTTCTGTTTTCCTTGTCTTTAATTATATAATATATTTTAAGCTTAATATCATAATGTGTGTGTGTTTGTGTGTGTGTGTGTGTGTGTGTGTGTGTGTGTGTTAATCCATATAATACTCTGGGCTAGAGTAAAGACTTGGCATTTAAGTAGTATTTCAATAGGGGCCATGAGGTTGCTTTAAGAAGAATAATAGATTTTAAGTTGTGGGTTTTTTTTTTTAATATTGATGTCTAAATTGCAGTTGAAATGTACCAGAGTGACTGAAACCAATCTTGACCAGTTAGTTGAGAACAGCCCTACTCTGTAATCTACACATCCCACCCTTGACCTAGCACACAGAAACATGAGCTATCCAATTTGTGTTGAAGACTTTTCAACATTGCTATTTCCACCACTCTCAGCTCTTACTTTGTGATATATATGCTTTCTGGAGGCTTGTTGCTTCTTTTTAAAAGCACTTCGAAAAAACCTTGAGAAAGTGAAAAATTAAAAACATAACAGGCACCTACTTTTCTATGTGGTTGGATCATTTTCACACCACAAGTGTTGTGGGGCCACTTAGAGGTGCTGTTCTTAGTGGTCACGTTTTTTTCTCTGTAGGAAAAAGGCCCCGTGGCTTCTGGCAATTTGGTATTTTGTTATCCTTGTGCAGTTGGGAAGAAAACTGGGCTGATGGACGATATTCATTGCAATATACTTCTAGCTCCTTGATCCTGTCCAAGGAGAAAAAGTGAAAAAGAATTGCTAAAAATAGATAAGCAGCATCCAGGGTAAACAAAACGAGGCAATCCTTTCTTCTTCCTGAGAGGCCATTGGGAACTGTTACTTCTAAACAAGACTGGCAAGCTAATTAACACAGATTAAATATCTGTGCAATTTGCAAATAAAAACTGGCATTGGATTCATCTTACCACATAAATAGAAAGGAAACTCGGTGATGTTTCAGTCTTATAAACTGGTCACCCTGTTATGGATGGAATGTTTTCTTCTTCAAAGTTAACTAGAAGAAAGAAAACTCTATATACCAAACCCAATCCTTTAAATTATTCTTGCTGAAAATGAAAAAATAGATTTTGGAGTTGAAGATTTAAAAGAGCAGATGTAGAAACTGAGATTTTGGCAGCCTGTGTCCAAACTAATGTGCTTTGGGAAAACCCAGCTGCTAGGGAATTGCGGTAGATTACTATCAAAGCTACAGGACTCCTAACACCTACAGTGAACCAGCTTCAAGGTTGTTCTTGGAAATGGGCCAGAGCAGGATTTCTCATTATGTAGAGGATTACCCCATGTTATCAGAAGCTTCCTACTACATTAGTCACCACACCTAACATTAGCTTTTCCATCAATATAGACTTTACAAATACATTCCTTCAATGAAAATTTTATAGTGCTTTAAAAATACAAGGCCAACTAACCTGTATAAATATGCATGGCCTTTCTTTCATGCTTGCAAGCTATGTGGATAGTACCTAGATTCAGGACTCAGAGTCCTGGAGCCTTTGAACCAATTATAGGAGTTACGAGCATGGTAATGTTACGAACCATTGTATGAAAAGAATGTGCTGGTAGGCCGTGTAAACTCAGCCTTCTTAAATGTGTAGTAAGGAATTTCCACTGGTTCCCTAATGAATGACTATGTGCTAACTAGGTAATTTTAGTGTGTTGATCCTACATATAATTAGTACTTCTATGTCTAGGCTATTCCCATACATCTGGATGTAGGTTTTCCAGGGATATCCAATTAAGCAATCACCGTCTACATGTTGTGGCTGATAAGATGCTGTTATGGGACTTCCAGTTAGAATTCATACATAAACATTTTTTTGTGTGTGTTACTCAGTTTTGCTACATTGATCTGTATGTTTGGAAAGATTTGAATAAAAGTGTACGTGGAGGAATTTTAGTAAGTATATATAACAATCCTTGTGCCAAAGACTGCCATTTCAGGTGTACTGTTCTTTCTAAGCCCTGTCAGTCTCTACCAGCACACCCTGAGTCCACGAGCCTAACCTAGTGTTTCTAGTCAGTCTGACCTCATTTTAGGCATTTATACAATGTTGAATCTTGAGTTCATTATACTTCAGGATGAAGCTTAAATCACTGATTATAGTCGAAAAGACCCAACACATCTCACCCCTGTCCTTTTCCTGTTCTGTGTTGGGCCCGGGTCTCCTTTGTCTTCCTACCACAGAGCCTCTGCCTCATTCCTCTCTCTACTTGCTGGAGTCTTCCCTGCTCTTCATTTTTTTAAAGGAAAGTCGTCTTTATTTGGCAGCATCAGAGCAGCTGAGCTGTCAAATGTGAAGTGAGACGTGGTGAAAAATGGCAAGCACCTATGTGATACCAGGATTTTCATTGGTTTGAAATTCTTTATGACAAACTGTCATATACTTGGGGGATCACCCTCAGTGACTTCCTCATGTTTCTTGAAAAAGTCAAAGAATATTGCATCCTTTTCCCATTTGGAACATTAAAGATGTACAATGCTAATTTAGCTTGAATTTGGTATGTAGGTTATATAACAAATCAAGAAGTCTGAAGAGATCCCATAATTATTGAGAAATATTCAATGGCTTCTGCCTAAGGACCTTCATATCTATTGGAAGAAGCTTATGACCCTCAAGTACAAATTTGGGAATTGATTATTTCAGCCAGATGATTTATTTAACAATTATTATATGTGTCTTTCTATTAACTAGATTGCCAAATCCCCAATAGTCATGTTGATTTTTTTTTTAATCAAGAAAAATAGACACCTTGGAAATACATAGTGAATGTGCTTTACTCCTTTGCATATTAGCTGGTGTCTCGTGCTTGTCACTGGGTAGGAAGAGCCCCTGACTTTTACCAATCTCATACTCTAAGGGATACAGATTTGAAAAGAGCGTTTATATATGACTATATAAATAACATTATAAGAATCATGGGGAAATCAATTAATGGTGAGAGATATTAGTCAGAGGTATTAGTCATACCTTATTAGGTAGGTTTTTGTGAGGCTTTCCAATAATATAGTCTTTAAAAACATGGATGCATCTTATCACCACAGAGTGGCTCTGAATAGTTGTAAGTGATGACCTTCGTTCCCTCCTGCCACTTCCTTCTCAGACAATGCACCTTTAGCTGATCAGTTCCTTGTTAGGAATGACAGTGGAACTAAGAAACAGACTATGTGTGTGACCTGGCGTTGGGAGAGCTGTCCTAAGATTATTTAGGATGAAGATTTGAGCAACTAGTATTATGAAGTTATATACTTTAAAAAATTATGGCTCTTCAAATGTATGTGTCATATTTATGGCTTTAAGAAGTTAGCCGTCCTGAAGTAATATAGAGTAATAATTAAATATCCTCAACCCTTGGTTGATGTCCTGACACTGAACCATACAGGAGACAGAAAGTCAACTGCACCCTTCGTTGGGACAGAAACTGGTTTATCAGAATAGCAGAGGCATACATTCAGGACATGGACCTAACTAGATTTGACTTTTAGAAGCTTGATATTGGCCATTGCCATGAGGAATAAGTACTTGTCTCTATGAAATTCAGATTTCAGTACAAGAGCCCATGCATTACTCCATTGAATGATGAAAAACACCTAATGTGCTAATGAATTCATAATCCCAATCCTTTTTTATATAAAATTATCAAATTTGCCACCTAAGTGATTTCACCTCTCATTGACAAGGACTATTTATAGATATAGAAATTGCTAACACACACACACAAAAATATGGATTGAGGCATGTGGAAGATTTCTAATACATTTTGCCAATTTCATCTGCTTTTTCTCTCATCATTAATTTGTTTCGAAATTCTGGTCTATAAATGGTGTCATCATTATAAACATCTGTCCAGCTGTGTGAGACTAGTGTTATAACTGAACTGTACTATCACTTAGAAGTGTATAGTCCATACCAGGGTTAGAGATTTAAGTGGTACCTAGTAAGAGGGCTAGTTTCTGGACGTATTACTTACAGTGGCTCATTCTTTGTTAATCTGACATTTAACATACATCAATGTCTTTCTGCTTAAAAGATAGCAATCCAGTCTTCCGTGAGATTCAGTCCTAGTAAATCATGTTTTTACGCTTTCCCTTATCTCTGATGTAGAATCTGTGGAACAAGCTAAGAAAGTTGTCAATAGTACTTAACTCTTGAAGTCTCATTATAAGTTCCCATTGTCACCATTTGACAGGCTACTAAAATCTGATATGACTTTCACCCAAGTTTTAAAATGAAAATTATTCAAAGTCTAGTTTGCTCTCTGAGCTAGCACACCAAGGTGATTCTAAAATGATCCTACCAAAAACAATTGAGTTGGCAATTCAGTTGTAATGACCAGATGATTAAATTTTTTATCACATCATAATAACCACTTAATATGCCTGCTGTGCACTGTAAATATTAAATCAGATTTTGTGTATCCTTATAAACCAATGAAATTTCTTGCTAGAAATCAGATAATAACGTACCGAAATATTAGGGTATCAAATGATGGAAATCCACTGTTCTACCATGTGAGTAAAAGCACAAGTCATGAAAGGCCAGACAATTTTCTTCTGAGGGATGTGTAGGATAGACCATGGTAACCATGGGAACCCTCTCCCCTGGCTCCTAGTGCTTCTCAGAAACTGTATGGAGGTCACTGGAAGCTGCTATGTATCCTACTTGTTTCTTTCATTGTTTCCTGTGTGGTGTTTCTTCCAGTTGTACGTATGTATGAGTCCACATCACTCTTTCTTACTCAAATACAAGTAATGCTGGGTTGGGAGCCTAACCACATAACCACTATGTGTGATCACATCCTAATTAATAATGTCAATACTAATATTATTTCCAGACAGGTTCACACTCTATAGTCTTGTGTTAATATTTAAATATATGAATTGGAGGAGGTACAATTAAACCCAGAATAAGTTATGATGATAAGAGGACTGAATAACACCCATCATTGATGCTGTTGTCCTGTGTCCTTTTAACAGTGTATAAAATTCAAAGAGACCACTCTACACATTTATCTCCATTGTTCTTAGCCAAATCCAGACACTAAAAAGTACTGAAGACTATTGTCGGAATTTATTACTTTTACAGTTTACAGTTCAGGAAAATCTCATATACTGTCCATATAGTGTGCCTTTTAAGTGACATTTTAGTTTGGGGAATTCCAACTGCAATCATTTCTGAAATTCTTGCTACTGAACAGTACAAACCAAGCCTTATAAGCTTATAGTCAGGGGTTTTCCTTTTAGGTGATATATCATAATAAAATGCTCCAAGAGGCTATGTGCTTCCCCTTGAAAAGTATAACATCCCTTTATAAATGAAAGTTGAACCGTCCATTCTCTATACCTCTCATTGTGGTTATACATGTCTTAATATTTTTTAACAAACTTATTTTTAACAAACTAATTCATTTCTTCATGTACAAGCCAACATTAGATACAAGAGAATTAAAGAATGTAAAGAAACCAGGAATATAGGGGGATCACAAGTGAGAAAAAATGAAAACAAACAAACAAACAAACTGGCTTCTAAATGTCTTCCTTATAGACATATTGTAGTTCTGTAAATAATTCTATCTGTAGATGTTGAGAAGAACAGACTGGCCAGTTGCTTTCAGCCTGCTTGATGGTTTCAGTATCCTCATTAATTATTCAAGCTTTCAGAGTCATCCAAGTTTCCAAATACTTCCCTCAAAGTAAGGGTAAAACCTAAGACATTGTCAAGTCTTTTTGTTGTTGTTGATGGGTAAAACCTAAGGCACTGAGAAGTCTTTTTTGTTTGTTTGAGAGTCCTCTCACTTAGAAGCATGTGTATTTTTGCATTTGGAATGACTTAAATCCTTCTTCATAAGAAGG
Organism: Mastomys coucha; assembly: GCF_008632895.1. Classification (NCBI taxonomy): domain Eukaryota; kingdom Metazoa; phylum Chordata; class Mammalia; order Rodentia; family Muridae; genus Mastomys; species Mastomys coucha. The sequence goes on from NW_022196897.1 coordinate 54,418,358, forward strand.
AGCTTGGCAGTTTAACCTTTGGGCAAAGGATAAGGAGGGTATAAATTGTAAGTGACTTAAAGGACATGGTGGCCGTGTGACGGCACAGCAAGAACATGCTGCCTGTAAATCAGAAACCTTTACCAGACACTAAATCTGCCATACATTGGTCTTGGATTTCCAGACTGTTGAAATGGAAGAAATAAATGTTAAGGTTGCTAAAATCAAACTAAACAAACCCAAACAAAGTCAAGTGACAAGTTCCACTAGATATGCAGGAGAGAGTGGCATTCTTGGGATATGGTGGCACACATTCAGCTTCTATCCTGTGAGTCCTCAACATGCAAATTGTTGTGCATATGTTACTCCAACTGAGCACTGAATGATATAGAGATCAGTGACTCCTGGGATTTTTTTTTTTACACCAATAACTGAATTTTAAGTTTAAGAAACCTAAGAGTGAATTGGCAGGAGTAGGTGAGAGATGGGGAAGGGTGATGCCATAAGAAGCTATAATAATGTGAAAGTGAGTTAGAAAGAAACATTTTCCCTAAGTCTGGAATATATTGCCTTTGTTTTATACCAGTCATAAGTTACTAGACCGTTTTATGTGCACATAATGTCACCAGAAGTGCGTGTCTAACAGAATAAGAATGCATTACCAATTCTGCTGTGATGACCACAGCACAGAAACTATTAGAGTCATTTGTCAATGTGGCATGGTGTCTAATAGTTTTAAAGAATGGGCAGTTGTAGCAACTATTTGACATTTTAAAGATACCATTTCTCCTCAAACACATTCCATTGGCTCATCAGGTTTGAGTCCATTGGTTTGTCCACACCTGTCGTTTCAGAGGGATAATAGAACCCCACCAAGCATACTTTGAACAGCAACCAATGTGTGAGTGGCCTTTAATAAGTCTCTCCTGTTTTAAACAGTTTTTATCTTTTAGTATGCCTTCACTACTGTGCATCACCAAACAAGAAAATAGATTGTATAGATTGTGTATACAAAACAGATAGCCCAAACTGTGAAAATCTACTTCACCATGACATACCTAGAGGACAGACACCTTAGTGTGCTTTCCGTTGCTGAGGTACCCACGGACAAAGCCACTGAGGTAGAAATCAAGGTCTATTTGGCAAGGTTTATTTGCAGGTTGCCATCTATCATGAGGAAAAGTCAGGACACGAAACAAAGAAAGAAAGCTGGAGGCAAGAAGGAAACAGAGTTCCTGGAGGAATGCTGCTTACTGGCTTGCTCCTCATGGGAAGCTAAGCCTGTTTGCTTATCCCACAGGGCAATCTGCCCAGAGCTGGTACTGAACTCAGGCCTGGGCTGTCCCTCAGCAAATCATTACCCAAGGAAATGCCCCACAGAGTTGCCTATAGGCAATTGGATGGGGACATTCTCTCAGCTGATATTCCTCTTTTGAGGTGATGCTAGAGCTGTGGAAAAATGCTTTAACCAGCACGAGAGGTGAAGTAATATTTTGATCCTAAACATTTTCTTCAAGACTGACACATTCAGCAAGAGTTGCTGTTGTTTTGTTTCCAATGTACAGTGTAGGTAGCTTATAGTATTATATCCACAAACAGGGCTTCTTTTTCCAGCTATAAAGTCAACCTGACTTCTGGTCTCCTAGTTTCCAGTCTTCATATTGCTGAAGCACATTTAACTATCTAATTATTACTAAAGTGAAAAAAGATATCATTAAAAAAAAACCCTCTGACTATAAAAAGGACAACATGAAGGCACTTTCTTCCCCACCGGAACCATGAGAAAGTGTTCTGCTCTGTCTCACTGAGGGAGTCTGTTTCACCAGTTGTCAAGGGGCCGATTAGACCTTGTCATCTAACGGTTTCCTTCTGGATTGACTCACGTAGTAGGCCAAGTGAGGGAATGAAGATAAAGACAGTAGAAGACAAATACAAATCGGTGATGGTGGAGATCTGAGTCTCCAGAGTTCCTTCACTTCACAGTTCAAATGCAACTTTCTAAATTGATATTCTGAACCTACATATTATAAAATGTAAACTTTTCAGTATCACCTATTCTGTTTAATAACTTCAGGGCCTTGAGGAGATCACATAGCACCTTTAACCCATATCCCAAACTAAAAATAATGGTATTCAGACCTACAATACTGATAAGTAAAAATAAAATGTGTAATACAGGAAAACAACTATTACCCACAATGTATTCAATAATATTAGCTTTTATTAGCTATTATTGGTATTAGCTACTGATGATATAACCTAGGCGCTAATATTCTTTCTTTAGTTACTTATTCAGAAATATCCACGGTTATTTTAAGTCAGTTATCATGTTAAACTTTGGTGATCAAGTGGCTACAAAATAGTTTCCTCTCTTATTTACTATTTATTTAAATGTGAAATCACATATTTTCACTGGAGAATATAGATTTTTATATGTATTAGCCTTTGTTCAAGATAGGTCATGACAAAAATGGAGGTGTGAGAAAAATCGCAGATTCAGGTCCTGGCAAGTGTGCTCTGCTGAGCTCCTATGAACCCTTTAGTTTTAGTGACTTAATTACTATGTCCTCCTCCACTGAGACTGGCTTGCCTGCTATTGTGTTCAGCTTATGCATCAACTCATTTAACTAGAGTTTGCTGGTCCTCCATTCATAGCTAGCCTTTGTTCTCCAGCAAGTGGCCATGGGAAACTCTCTTCCCTCTAACCTTTGGGAGACAGAACACCTGGCTAGAAGAACCCATCTTTGTCCTTCTCTAGACATCTTTGATGATTATTCTATCTCTGTGGCTAAGTTTGACAAAGGTAAGCCACAATGTTATTTTCTTTTGTTTTGTTGTTCCTCTCAAGAGTAGGCAGAGGCCATGTCCTTGGGGAAGTTGTTGACTAGTTCTAGAATTGTCTGTCATCCAAGTTCCCGGTGAGAGTTTCAACTCTGTAGATTTCCAGCACAAGGCCACTCCTCTTGTCTCCATCCATTTGGCTTATGCTCACAATTTCTGCTTCTCTCTCTTGCATTCGTCAGGGAAACTGCTCTGCACACTTGCCTTTTCCACTTTCTTTCTGACTAACCCCGTGTTCCAGGTTCTCTGAGATTTGGCTCCTTGGGAGTGTTATTCTCTATAGTGGGAGGTACTTTCAGTTCAAGACAAGGTTTGAAAGATTGTTGTCTGCACTGATAATTTACACAGATCAAATTAATTGCTCAAAGCCCTAGATCTGGTTCTTAATTTTTTTTTTCTGATTCAACCATACTGTGAGGCACAAAGAAATTGCTCTTTGCTACATAAATATGGGAGAAAATTTGAAATAAAAGAAACAGAAAACGGAGGCCTTATTTTCACGTAGAAATACTCCAAGGCATAGCAAAATCTAAAGTGGAATAAAATGATAGCTGTGCCTATTCATCTGTTCATCTGTTTCAATATACTAAAATTAAAAACAAAAATTAAATGTGCTATTCATGTGCATCTGTGCTCTAGGTTGAATAATGCTCCCTGGTTAAAACCCAATGAAGGCAGGAATGCTTTTCCTATTACTAAGCTCCACACAGTATCAAAGAGCTTGCTTTTTCAAAATACTTCAACATAAGCTTACTGTCTGAGTCGAATCAAGTTAGTCACAGTATACCCGACTTTTGCTTATGTGTCTGCTGCTGTGAGCCAAGCACTACTGAGATGAGAAGCAATGATGGATAGTTCTCTCCTCCACTCAATGCTGAGAATAAATTCTAAGAATTCTTTTCTGATTTGAGGGATAACTAAGCAATTGTTAGGCAAACCTGCAATCATCTTATGTGTTCTGCCTGTCAGACATGTGTTTCCTATCTTTCTCTACCACTAAAGCAAGTACTCCATGGCACACACACTCTAGCGAATCTTCTCAATAGATATGATTGAGAGAGATGAAAGTCTACAATCAACTCTTTTAAGTGGGTAGTACACAGGAAAATAAATATTTTTAACTAACATTTCCAAGAGCTGTTTTTGTTATTGTTGTCGTTTTGTTTATAAAGTAGGATGCAACATAAATCCATTTGCCCTTGTAGTCTTCTTTTAATTAAATATTTTCAAAGCCCAACTGTTACCCAATTCAAATTAATGATATATTGAAGGCTGAAGAGATGGATAGCATTTTACAGTTGTACAGGAGAGCTTTTAAAGCTCCATTAGGGCTAGGTTGTCAGAAGCATGACGTCTATTCTGACCTCCTTCATTCTCATCATGTATGATCTATGGAAAGACAGCATGAATTAAAGATGATAATGAGATGAGAATGGTGGCAAAAATTTTAATGCTAGTACTCTGGATGCTGAAGTAGGAGAGCCAGAGCAAGTTCTATATATGGCAGTTAGAGTAAGCAGTGAATCCAAGGCATGTCTAGGCTATTTATTGAAGCCTGATAATAATGATAATAATAATAATAATATCAATAACAATAATAATTAAATTTGTGGTGAGGGTCAAGTGACTTATCTGTTTTATACACAATACTTTTATATTTTAGAGACTTAACTTTCATAAATGCAGTTAATAGTATTTCTTTATTTTAAACTTTTATTACATTATGATGAGAAAAGTTATGTGATTTCAGTTTATCTGAATTTGTTAACATTTAAAAACATATTTTAAGTAACCAGAATTACTTCTTGTTTCCCTTTTGTACGCTAACTCCTCCCAGAGACCCCCCTTCAATACCTACAATATCTTTTTTGTCATATTCCTTAAAATTTATAAAATATAATAACAATAAAGATAAGTATTAAAAACATTGTTTGATATAAAATAACAATCAATTTAACAGTCTTATGTAGATGCTCCTCTACAGCAATAGTGAAAATACATTTTTCTGAATATATATTTTAAATACTTCCAAACATATTAACTGTATATTTCAAAATAATACATTACTACTAGTATTATCTTAAAGGAACATAAATATATAAAGTCTTTTTGTTTGTTTTGTATTTAGTAGAGTTTAAAATCTTGGCTCTTAACTGTGGTACAAGCCCAAAATAAGAACAATTTTTAAACATTGGATTTCATTTTAATAAGGCTGTATTTCAGTGACTCTCACATCACCAAAGGATTTTACCTCCATCGTAGCTAAGCTGAGAGTTGACAGTTCTGCTGCACCAAGGAATGAACTGTAGGCACAATTTTTGGATACAGACTACCTGCTATGGTCAAAGCTATTTGACTTGAGTGAGTGACTTTATTCTCAGCCCACAGAGAACATGTTACATTCATTTAAGAAATGGTGTGTGTGTGTTAAGATAGTCTATCCATAAAGTCATTCACCAACTGTTTCAATGAACAATGGTTCTGTTTGGAGGGTGACACAGACATTAGGTG
>NW_022196897.1:54424298-54437874 GCF_008632895.1 Mastomys coucha
CTTTCTTGCTTCTTCTAGGGTGTAGTTTTGCTCCTTATGTTGATTTTTCCATCTATTATCCTTTGTAGCACTGGATTTGTGGAAAGATATTGTGTAAATTTTGCTTTGTCATGGAATATCTTGTTTTCTCCATCTATGGTAATTGAGACTTTTGCTGGGTATAGTAGTCTGGGCTGGCATTTGTGTTCTTGTAGGGTATATATGACATCTGCCCAGGATTTTCTAGCTTTCATAGTCTCTGCTGAGAAGTTTGGTGTAATTCTGATAGGCCTGCCTTTATAGGTTACTTTACCTTTTTCCCTTACTGCTTTTAAAATTCTTTCTTTGTTTAGTGCATTTGGTGTTTTGATTATTATGTGACAGGAGGAATTTCTTTTCTGGTCTAGTCTATTTGGAGTTCTGTAGGCTTCTTGTATGTTCATGGGCATCTCTTCCATTAGGTTAGGGAAGTTTTCTTCTATAATTTTGTTGAAGATATTTACTGGCCCATTACATTGGGAATCTTCACTCTTTTTATACCTATTATTATTACATTTGGTCTTCTCAATGCATCCTGGATTTCCTGGATGTTTTGTGTTAGGAGCTTTTTGCATTTTGCATTTTCTTTGACTGTTGTGTCAATGTTTTTTATGGTGTCTTCTGCCCCTGAGATTCTCTCTTCTATCTCTTGTATTCTGTTGGTGATGTTTGCATCTATGACTCCTGATTACTTTCCTAGGTTTTGTATTTCCAGGGTTGTCTCTCTTTCTGATTTCTTTATTGTTTCTATTTCCATTTTTAGATTCTGGATGGTTTTGCTCATTTCCTTCACCTGTTTGATTGTGTTTTCCTGTAGTTCTTTAAAGGATTTTTGTGTTTCCTCTTGAAGGGCTTCTAGGTGTTTACCTGTGTTCTCCTGTATTTCTTTGAGGGTACTATTTATGTCTTTCTTAAATTCCTGTATCATCACCATGATAAGTGATTTTAGATCTGAATCTTGCTTTTCTGGTGTAATGGTGTGTGCTTGACTTGCTATGGTAGGAAAATTGGGTTCTGATGATGCCAAATAGCCTTGGTTTGTGTTGTTTATGTTCTTACGGTTGCCCCCCTGCCATCCTGGTTATCTCTAGTGCTACCTGCCCTTGCTGAATCTGACTGAAGCCTGTCCTTGCTCTGATCCTGGTTGTGTCAGAACTCCTCAGAATCAAGCTGTGTCTGTGATCCTGTGATTCTGGGATCCTGTGATCCTGAGCTTGTCAGAGCACCTGGGAGTGGAGCTTCATCTGGGTGTTGTGGGACTGGCTCCAGAGCTTGTTCCCAAAGTCTGCTCAGGACACCAGCCCAGAGAGACTAGAAGGAACCAAAACCACTGGGATGGTGGAATTCATGTGTGCCTGGTCCCGCTGGTCCCAGTTACTCCCAGTATTGGGATAGATGTTGGGTCCTCCTCACTTCTGATCCTAGGTGTGTCAGAGTGCCTGGGAGTGGAGCTTCCTCTGGGTGTTGTGGATCTGGCTGCAGAGCTTGAGCCCAAGGTCTGCTCAGTACAGCAGTCCAGAGAGACTGGAAATAGTATTTCTTAAATTTATCCAATGGATGCAGTCTTTAAGGATTAAAAAACAAGTTCAACTTTTTTCACTGAGCAGTAAATAAGTTCTATTACAGTATTATTTTTAAATATATAAATATAAAGTCAGATATAAATGCCTTGTGTTTATATCTTTCATGAAATATAATTATAAATCAACATGCTGTATTATTACAACTCTGTTTAGTAAATCCCCTCTTGGTGACATCCTTGGTATTTTTATCTCCATACATATTTGTCAGTGTCAAAATGATTATAAACACAAATGCTGAAGGAAATTTAGACATAAAATGTAAAAAGTAAATTTCAGAAAAAAGCAAATTCATGATTGTAGCATATATATTAAAGTAATAAGTTTTTACTTCAAATAATTTACCTTAAATTATTAGGAAGCATTTTTTAAAAAGCAATATGGAACTCAAAGCGATGTGTATTTTATGATGTTAGACTAGTACGGTTTCCATGAGAACCAGATTTTGTGGTGCACACTGGTAATAACTGGACTGTGGAAGTAGTAGGAGTTCAAGTCATTGGCTAGGCATACCAGCCTAGCTTACATTGCATCCTGTTGATAAATAAAAAGGGGAGAGGAAAGAAAAATGGCTCCACAAGATACAATGAAATTGAATTCAGCAAGCATTGCTTATATGTATTTGTTCATACATGTTTATGTGTCCATATATTTCTACAATAATAATAATAAAAGAAAAATTGGCTTTCAACTTGAGAATGGGAGAAGGGCTCAAGGGAGGTTACTTGGAAGAGACTCATAAGAGGGAAGTAATATAATTCTATTTCAATTAAAATCTTGTTAACCACAAAAAACCAACCAGAATTATGACTATGACTTAATATCGTCAAAGAAAAAAAAAGATGTTGATATCAGTCTAAATATCCAGATCTACATGTAAGCTCAGGTTTACTACCTAGAGTGGGAAAAGGGAAAACAAACAGGCAAACCAAAAACAACAACAACAACAATGTCATTAATTGTCCTTCCAGAAGAAAGATTTCACATCTTGAAGGATAAGCTTCACTTTAACTGCTACCTTTTATGTATAATTCAACAAATAGTAGAGTTGATTGCAATCAGTCCTTCACAAACCTTGGAAATAGTGTGGAGTCCTGTCTCACTTTTCAGTGCAGCAGCGCGGTGTTCTTCTGGTACATTCTAACATCTTTTCATATAACTTTAATGTAGTTGAAAAGACTGTGCAGCCCTCCTAGAGCCTATGATCTCTGTATTTCTATGGAAGCTAGGGCATCTGTTCCTGTTGATAAGAAGTCCCTTCAGTTTAGCTACCCATTCAGAATTTTCCTGTAAAAGTTTATAGAAATACATACAATGACCATCTAAACTTAAAGGAAGATGTTGTCCTTGTAGATATGAACAGCATTCACATAGCTGGATGGCTTCTAAGAACTGAGACAAGTGCCCCAAGGTCTTTATAGAAGAAAATGTATGTCTCATGCAGTAGTTCTCAAAATGTGGGTCACCTAAGACTATTGGAAAGCACAGATATTTGCATTACGATTCATTGCAGTAGTCAAATTACAGTTATGAAGTAACAAAAAAATTTTTTTGTGGTCACCACAACATAAGGAACTGTATTAAAGGACTGCAGCGTTAGGATGGTTGAGAACTACTGCTTTAACACACACTTAAGTAAGGAATCAAAGTTTGAATAGATATATGACCTTCTATCCTTCCTTCCTCAGTTCTTTCCCTCCTTCCCGCCCTCCGTCTCTTCCTCCCCTCCGCTCTCCTGCCCTCCCCATCCTCTCCTCTGCTCTCCTCTTTACTTAGGAAGTAAAGAACAATTATTGCATGCTCTATTTGTGCACATTTTATAGATGAGAAACTTCTGCTTCATACAGTTAAATAGGCAACATTAGGGGAAACATTATTAAATGCAAATCAGTACAAAACCAGGCATGTATTTAATGAATTCTGTAACTTAAAGTCAAAACAGTGTAAAAACTACAGTAGATGACATTATCTTAACTCAGCTGCTCAGTTAATATTTATGAAACATGTCTTTGTTACTCTAACAAAGGAGGAGAGGAGAGTTAGAGTAAACCTCACCTAGAAAATAGAAGGCCTCACCAATATACTTCATAGGCCTGTATGAGTAGTTGTTATAGCTCCTGAAAAATGGCACTGAAACATGTTAGGATTTGGTTTTTATATCTCTCTTCATTGGCCCACCTATTATTTATTTTAGAGGAAGGGATGTGCTCCCTAGAACTAGAGTAAAACATGGCACCAGGTTAGAAGTCAATTGAGGCTTTGAAGTGTCTATTACTATTTATATGCAAGAAATATCATCTCTAAATCCAGAAGGTCCCCATCTCTAATTGGAAAAATTTTTTGTTTCTTTTTATATTGGATATTTTATTTATTTACACTTCAAATGGTATCCCCTTTCCCGATTTACCTCCCCCCAAAACCACTTTTCCCATCCCTCTCCTCCTGCTTCTATGAGGGTGTACCCCCACCCACCCACTCCCATCTCACCTCCCTTGCATTCCCCTACACTGGGGCATCTAGCCTTCACAGGACCAAGGGCCTTTTCTCCCATTGATTCCCAACAAGGCCATCCTCTACTACATATACGGCTAGAGCCATGGGTCCTTCCATGTGTATTCCTTGGTTGGTGGTTTAGTCCCTGGAAACTCTGAGGGGTCTGGTTGGTTGATATTGTTGTTTATCTTATGGGGTTGCAAAACCCTTCAGCTCCTTTCTCTAACTCCTTCACTGGGGACCTTGTGATCAGTTCAATGGTTGGCTGTAGGCATCCCCCTCGGTATAAGTAAGGATCTGGCAGAGCCTCTCAGGAGATAACTATATCAGTCTCCTGTCAGCATGCACTTCTTCCACAGTAGTAACTACATTTGACTGTATATGGGATGTATCCCCAGGTGGGGCAGTCTCTGGATGGCCTTTCCTTCAGTCTCTGCTCCACACTGTATCTCCATATTTTCTCCCGTATTTTGTTCTCCATTCTAAGAAGGACCAAAGCACCCACACTTTGTTCTTCCTTCTTCTTGAGCTTCATATGATCTGTGAATTGTATCTTGGGTATTTTGAGCTTTTGGGCTAATATCCACTTATTAGTGAATACATACCATGTGTGTTCTTTTGTGATTTGGTTACCTTACTCTGGATGATATTTTCTAGTTCCAACCATTTGCCTAAGAATTTCATGTATTCATTGTTTTTAATAGCTGGGTAGTACTCCATACTGAAACTAATAGAAGAAAAAGTAGAGAAGAACCTCGAATATATGAACACAGGGGAAAATTCCTGAACCGAACTCCAATGACTTACGCTCTAAGATCAAGAATAGACAAATGGGACCTCATAAAATTGCAAAGCTTCTGTAAGGCAAAGGACACTGTCAATAGGATAAAACACCAACCAACAGATTGGGAAAAGATCTTTACCAATCCTACATCCTATAGAGGGCTAATATCCAATATATACAAAGAACTCAAGAAATTAGACTCCAGACAAATAACCCTATTAGAAATGAGGTACAGAGCTACACAAGGAATTCTCAACTGAGGAAACTTGAATGACTGAGAAGCACCTAAAGAAATGTTCAACATCTTTAGTCATCAGGGAAATGAAAATCAAAATGATTATGAGATTCCACCTCACACCAGACAGAACTGCCAAGATCAAAAACTCATTTGACAAAAGATGCTGGTGAGGATATGGAGAAAGGGGAAAACTCCTTCATTTCTGGTGTGATTGCAAGCTAGTACAACCACTCTGGAAATCAGTCTGGCAGTTCCTCAGAAAATTGGCCATAGTATTAATTGAGGACCTAACTCTACAACTCCGGGGCATATACCCAAAAGATGCTCCAACATATAACAAGGGCACATTCTCCACTATGTTCATAGCAGCCTTATTTATAATAGCCATAAGCTAGAAAGAACTCAGATGTCCTTCAGCAGAGGAATGGATACAGAAAATGTGGTACATTTACACAATGGAGATTTTTGTTTCTCCTTCCAAAATGTTTGAGTTCTTTTATGCAGATTTTAATATTTAATGAGTTCAACTCATTTGACCTGCTTAAAATTTGCTCAAGGTCACATGGGAAAGGCTTGTATTATTAGAGATTAGTCCTGAAGATTGAAGGTAAAGATGTGAAGTCTTTTGGACTTACCAGAGAAGGAAGACAAGGAATCTGTGACCATGACAATCATAAGAAATCTTACACATTTCTCTACCATAGTTGTATATTTTGTGGCTTTAGATTGAGAAGCCTTAAGTTTCTGAGTTTACAAGTTTGCTCACATTTTATAATCTCAATATAGTAATTTTTTAAAACATTCCCAAGTGTCATACACATGAAAATATAAGTATCAAAGAATGACCAGGAAACACAAATAGCTCATTGTTAAAAACTAAGGAATATGAGAAGTAGAAATTAGGAGAAAAACAAATATATGTGAAAATACTAAAAAAGCATTCTGTTAATCATGAAATCATTAAATACCTCTTCTAAACATTAATTATTTCATTGTATACAAAATTTGTTCTGATTTGAAACAGCATCTACGGCATGCCCTCTGGCCTTGAGTATATGTTTTAGCTGAAGCTTACGTTTTCCTCTTAATTCATCTGTCTCTAATTCCTCTGTCCCTTAACTACTGCCTTGTACTACAACATCTGATTCTATAGTAGAATTATTTTAGAAAAATTTTCAAATTACAAACTTTTCTTAAATATTAAATATGTAAAACCTATATGAGTTTTTTTTTTCAGCTTGTCACAAACAAGTAAAAGAAAAGAAATTACCTTTTGACATTTTTAAGCCAGTTTCTCTGGCTATGCATTGACTGTTACATTCCAAGTTGTCTAGAATCTCAGGCAGTTTGGATTCAAGTGACCATTTTAATTTTTTTAATTTATTTATCCATGTGTGTGTGTGTGTGTACATGTTTATAAACAAAAACTCATATGTATGCTCCTACTGGGGTATTGAATACAAAACCAGGGCAATAGATAGTTACATGCTTGGTGAGCCACATTGTGATACTGGAAATGAAATTGAGGACCTCTGCAGAAGCAGTAAATGCTCTTGGCATCTGAGCCATCTTCTTTGCAGTTTCAAGTAGCTACCCTGCCAAAATAATGCTGGACATACCCTACATTTTCTGACCAGAGTTGGGCAAACAGAGACCAGAGAGAAGGCAATGATAAGGGTGTTTGTTAGTTGACTCAATATAGACAGCCTATTATTCAGTGGTAGACTTCTTACCGAAAGCTAATTTTTAAACTAGACTTTTTATTAGTTTATTCTTTCTCCCCTTATTCTCTCAAATATTATGTTGGTTTCTTTTCCTCTTGATATTAAAGTGTATGAATACCACCTCCCAGAATTGGGAATTTAGTAATTTAATTACATAGTTCATACTTAATTTTAACATAATTATATTCTTTCATCTCTTTAATCTTATAATGGCTCCTCCCTCTTAGCAAGAATTTCAAGCAAATTGGTTCAAACCCCAAAAGGGCCTGAGAAGATTTGTAATCCTAGCTGGCTATGGAAATCTTTCATTTGCTTTAAAAAGGGTTTTGTTCACAAAAGTGTTTTATTAAGTGTTGTGGAGGAGTAGATGGTGTTGACATGAAAGAGTTTGATGTAAGAGTAGCCTATTTGTTATTCTTATTATTTAATTATTAGACAATAAGCAATATTTATTATTAGACTAGCAGCCTCTTTTTCAATATATGTCATATGTCAGATGCTGCCAGTCCCAGCTTGAACTTGTAAAGTGTTCACTGTTTGCCAAGAGTGCCTGAGTATCCCTCTATGGCAGCAACATTATCGAGTGCCTGAGGATCCCTCAATGGCAGCAACATTACCAGCACCTGTCTTCCCCGCTGGCCTTTGCTCACAGGAAAGGCCTCCACGTTTTTGGCCTCCTGGACAGCTGTATATAAACTGTCTGAGATTATTGAAGACCTAAAATCTGTTTAAGAAAGTAGAACCAAAGCAGCAAAAATGGTCTTCAATGGCTGAGCCACTTTGGGTTTAAAAAGACTTGCTGTTTTGAATCTGTTAATGTGGGAATGTCCTGGCTTCCTTCAGTAGAAACATGAAGTGCTTGCTTGCATTGGCACCTACTCACCTATTGACAACAGTGTCTTCTCAGGTGATCTCCTGGCTTGGGAGAAAGTGGGTGGCTCTTGTTTACCATGTCTTCATTTAAATATGGATCTTATCTCAGTAACTGCCATAATTCTTCCCTCCTTTTCTTTTTTTGCCTACTTCAATTGTCTATTTTCCATAAGAATTTAAACTTTGTAGAGAAGGATATTTCTCTGCTAACCCCTACTGTTCTTAGAACACACTCTCTGTATCACACTGTGGATTATGTTTCTTTCCTATATGTCTCTTATGTGGAAGAGATAAAGAATTTGTTTCACTGGCCAGGAAAATAGTAAATATTCCTTCTTAAAGAGCCCTGACTCACAGACTTTCTAACAATTAAAGAATAGAAATGAAACTTTTGGTATTTAATCAAGATATACATTAATTACAACGAGATATACACATTTTATATTGAATTTTGATTCAATGAGTTTTGCATACTGAATGTGTCTTTATAATCAGTATCCTGATCAAGATATGGCATTTGTCTGTTGGTACTTATAGTTCCCTTATGATGCACCTCTGTTAATCATCTGCATATTATTAGAGCTGATTTTACCTTACCTAGAAGTTCATAGAGTGTATGAGTGTAAGAGATATGGTTTTCAAAAATATGGGCCTGGCTTATTTCATTCAATTAAAGGCTGTTTGATTTATCTACATTATATATAATTAATTTGATTGTTGTGAAACAAGCTATTACCCACATTAAAAATAATGGAGTCAGTAATGAAAACCTGTCCCATTGCAGGTACTGATATTCTGTACATTCACCTTTAGAGGATTTTTGGATATGCCTTTTCTGAGTCTCTGCGCACTTGCTCTTAAGAGTCTCATATGTATATATGTATGTATGTATGTATGTATGTATGTATGTTTGTATGTATGCGTGTATGTATGTAATATATGTATATTTGTATGTGTGTATCATCTATCTGTCTATCTATCTATGTGTCTATCTATCTATCTTTCTATCTATTCTTAGAAGAAGCATTTGGAAAAGCCACAAAACTCATGTCTCTGTACTACAAGCTCTCCTAAAGAGATCACTTGATAAACCAAGCAGATTAGGGGGTATGGTTTTAGATTTGGAAACAACCTGGGCATTCTTATATCTCCAAGTTTCTGCATAGCTATACCTTTGATGTTCCTTTGCATCTACATAACGCTCTGAATGGTTATGTAAGTATAACAGGTTTTAAGATTTTGGAGCTGCAAAATTAGATGCTCCACTGCAAATCTCTCTTAAAACATATTTTTTATGACATAAATATTTAAGGCTGTAAAGGGTGGGTTTGGCTAGAATTCCTAAGGAACTTCACAAAGCAGTGTTGTCTATTTGCAGGCAGCTTAAGAGGCTTTCCAGGAATAGCTTGTGGAAAAAGGATTCATCAAATTGAATTAGAGTAGTCTGTAAGTGAGGGGTAATGCCAACTTTTTGTTGTTGCTGTTGTTGTTGTTGTTCCAAAACTGGACACATGGAATGTGTGTTGATATAGAACTGTGTCTTACAGAGTGGCCTAGCCACTCAGTTCAGCATGGCTACAGGATTGGTGGAGTGCTTGGGATTCCACTAGAGATGTTAGGTGAGAATGAAGAAATAGAAGTTAGGTACCACAGTGTGTTAGTCCACCTAATAGGTGAGTAAAATAGCAAGCTGAATTTAAATGTATATGCAGTGAGGGAAACACTCCCTAGAAGTGGTTAAGATTATTGGGTCATACATGATGTAAAGAAAGAAAAGGGCTTTTGTTGTTCTTCTTGTTTTGTTTTTCTAGACATGGTTTCTCTCTGTACCCTGGCTGTCCTGGAAATCACAATGTAGACCAGGTTGTTCTCATATTCGGAGATTATTCTGCCTCTGTTGGAATTAAAAACATACACCATCATAGCCCAGCAGAAAAGGGCTTTCTTATATGTTCTCCAGATGCAAATTCTTGTACAACAGCTTGATGCAAGATATGTGGAAAATTTATTCAGTGTCAAAATGAGAGTCTGAACAACATACAGCCCAGTGTTCATGTTTCTTTTATGTCTTTTCTTCCCCTTAGATCTGTTAGAGCCACATCAAGGATTGCTGAGTCCAGGAGTGGAGCAAAGTTTGTGTGAGAACAGTGACTCTACTGTCAGAAGAATGCAAGACATTTCATCATAGGTAACAGCTGACTCCTATATTTAGTTTTCTGTTCTTCGAAAGTTAGTGAAACTTGTATACAGATGGATAACATTCCTGGAAACATTAAGATGCTTGGGGTTTGGTTATAACATGTTTGCTTTTGTGATTATCATCTTTACTATGAGGTAGGTTCTGAAGTCAGTTCTCAGCAGCTATCTTCACATTTGAATCAGGGTGACATGGTGAAGCAAGCATCCTTGCAAAGCAGTAAGCTAGCCCCTTCAGACTTACATCAACAGTAGGAAGGACTGTGACTCTTTGTTCATGTGATAGCTGGGAGGTTGCTCACAAGAGCAGTCAACTGGCATCACCAAGAAGCTCCAGGGCCAACACTGTTCAACCTTAGTGCACTGGCATATGACAGAGAAGTGGTGACTTCTGTTGAAGAGCAGTAGCCACTATGCTTTTTGAATAGTTCACACATTTTCCTGATATTTACATCCTTTCATAATAGGACTCCTGACTTAGAGGAATTGATTTAACAGAAATATTTTGGAGTTTCAAATCTCAGTAGAGTTAGTTGTATCTAAACATTAGCTCTAAGCTTAATCTTGTTCAGACAAATTTGAGCTTAGTGTTGCCCCCTTCACCTCAAGCACATGCTCCTCATGGACATAGCTTAATGCCTACAAGGTCTCTTCTACTCTGGCGCTGAGATAGCTCACAGCAAAGTCTGCCCTAAAGGTGATGAAGATACTCCATTGTCCATCCTAGTTGCATTTTTTTTTCAAAATCACTTCCATATTTAAGCTACTGTAGATGAGTCTTGAATCTGTTGTCTTTGTAGTCATTCAACAAAGGCTAGTGGTTTCAATAACATGGGGCACAGTGCAAACCCTGACTGAATTCACTAATATACAAAGCTTCAGACGCATAGAACATGTGCCCTGCTTCCTCGGCTTTCTTAACTTCCACTTAAGTAATAGGAGCTGTCAACTGACACACCCCACAATATTATCATGAAATATGACAGAAAACGTCTTCATCGCGGGTTAAAAGTTGAGTTATCTTAGGAATACTTTTATCTTATCTTGGTTTGCTTTACCAGATTCTGTGATTTTTTTTTTTTGCTTTGTTTTGTTTCTTTCTTTACACAGGCTATCTTTCATTTAAGACAGGTTTACAGTTACACTAAAGTTCATTTTGAAAATAGAGAATTTCTGTGTGCAGTCTTCCCCTACACATACAGTTTCCATTGTTACAGACACCCTCTATATAATAATTTGTTATAATTGATGACTCCATATTAGTATATTCCTATGTCCACCATTATAAAATGATTCCTTGCTGGTATGTCTTTTCTGTAGGTTTGGAAATCTATGTAATTCGGAAAACTATGTGATATGGAAAACTATGTAACACTTTTGCATTACTACTGTATATATACACTGCCCTAAAGTTTCCTGTTCCCCTTATTCACACCTCCCTTTCTTTGCTGATATTCTGGCAAGTTACAATATTTTCTGCCCTCCATAATTTTACCATTCCCAGAATGTGATGTAACCTGCATCATACCACATGTAGGCTCTTCATATTGACTTCTTCCATTGGCAAGGGTGTGTGTGTGTGTGTGTGTGTGTGTGTGTGTGTGTATGAGTGTACATGTATGTTTGCATGCATGTATGTGTATATGTGTAAGATCATAGATGATTTGTTTAAATATTATAGTTTATATGTTCATCATCCACCTACTCTAACTTTAGCTTTGAAAGCTACTTAAGAAAATGCTGAAAACATTTGTTTTTAGTCTTGAAAGCAACTTGTTTTCAACTCACTCATATGTGTACCCAAGGAATATGATGACTAAATCACCTATTAATAGAATATGATTTTTAAAAGTAATTGCCAAACTACAGGTCAATGCAGCTGTCACATTTTACACTGCCACCAGCCTTGTGAGCAAGTTCCTGCTGGTCCTGGTTCTTGCAGACCTTCCTTGTTGACATTTCATTATGTGTCACCAATGTAATGGACAGCATGCTTTTCCATTGTCTATGTTTGAGTAGACTTAGTTACACTTTAATTTTATTTAAAAGAGATCTTACTTACCCTAGGAAACTGCACATCTAGCTGGTAGCATCTTCTTGAGTATTTATTAGGGAATAACATTAAGAATTTGAATTTTTTTCCTGAGCCTTGCCAGTTGTTATGATTCTATTTTGTGGGAGCATGTGTTTGTTATAACAGTTTGACTTATTGTTCATTGCCCTAATTGGCAAAGACTTTTTGAATAATAAATTATTGTAATTAAAATATGTATAGTTCATAACTGAAATATGCATGTTCTGTGGATCTTCATTAAAATAAAACATGCTTGATATTGATATAAGAGGAACAGTCGAATCACTGAACATAGCAGAATTAGAAGTGCCTACTTATAATAAAGGCTTTTTCAGAAGCATTTTTTCCCCCTCCATTAGCCACTGTTATTGCTTCAAAATAAGTCTTCTTAATTTTTATAAGCCTGGATAGATTCATGAAATCTTTCTCCTGCCTTCAATTTGAGAATTTACTGAAGGCATATACTTTGTACAAGCAGAACAGGAGAGAAAACAACACTTATCTGACATCTGCAATCCTTATATCAAAGTCTGAAATGAATTATGTTTTCCTTGTCCCTTTTCCCAGAAAAGAAGAACAGGAGACTTTGGGAGGAGCTAAGTCAATCAAATGAGAGCGTGGTTTGGTTGTGATCCTTAGATACCATAGTGAAATTAACCTGATTGCTCTCTCTCTCTCTCTGTCATGTGAGCAACTCCCGGAGCTGGGTGTTCATGCACATGCCTAGCTGTGGTTCTGAATATGAGAGCCCACGAGATAGAAAAATGTCTTTCGTTGCTTTGGAAACATCATTTAAACCTCTTTGCATTTGAATTTTTCTGAGAAAAACATCCACTTAATCTCACAATGGCCTCACAGGAACAATTTAATAGTTCCTCTAAAAGCCTGTAAGGGCTCTCCAGGTACAAGATGCAGTTTTGCAAAGGTGTTCTCAGACTCTGTCAATCTTAATTTACAGAATTGCAAGCCTGATGGGTTAGTTTACCAAGCCATTACAGGCAGGAGTAATTCTTCAGAAGTTGTTAAAATGTTGGTAAAATCATGACCAGGAATTACATGTTGACTTTGTTTGTGTGATGAGTGTATGTTCAGTAGAGACAATTTAGCTTCCTTACTTTATGTGACAACAACTTAGGAAAACATCCCTGAGTGTCATTGAAATGACCTTTGAAACAGCTTCTCCTGTTTTGTACATTACTCTGAACTGTGGAAGTTGTGGGACCAATGTTGGCAGACTTCTGGAAGATTCTTTGTGGACATCTAGGTTTTCATGTTATGTACCTGCATTTCAGAGGCTTTGTACCATATTAAGCATCATATTTTTCTTTTTTTTTTAAGAAAAGAGTGTAGAATGGAGGATGGTCAAGTGTGCTTATTATTAAGGCAGGAATGTTTTCCCATTGGTATATATCTTAGTCACTGTTGTATAAAGGTGAGAAGACACCATGACCAAGGCTCCTCTTATAAACAAAAGCATTTCATTGGCACTAACTTACACTTACAGAGTTTTGATCCATTATCATCATGCCAGGAAATGTCGCATTGGGCAAGCATGGTAGTGCTGGAGAAGTTGCTAACAGCTACATTCTGATCCCT
>NW_022196897.1:54437884-54503717 GCF_008632895.1 Mastomys coucha
ATTCAGAGAGACAGGGTGTGAGAGAGGCACACTCTGGACCTGACTTGGGCTTTTTAAACATTGTTTTATTTATTTACATTCCAAATGTTGCCCCTCCCTTCTTGGTCCCCCTGCCCACAAGAGTTCTTCATATTTCCACTCCTCTTTGTCTCTGAGAGGGTTATTTTGAGTTTTTGTTTGTATGCTTGTTTTTTGGTAGTCTAAATTCCTGAGTTCTTTATATAGTTTGGATATTAGCTCTCTATTGGGTGTAGGGTTTGAGAAGATCTTTTCCCAATCTGTAGGTTGCCATTTGGTCCTATTGACAGTATCTTTTGTCTTACAGAAGCTTTGAGGTTTCATGAAGTTGGTCTCATTTGTCAATTGTTGATCTTAGAGCCTGAGCCATTGGTGTTGGGTTCAGGAAATTTTTCCCTGTGCTGATTGTTCACACAATTTCTTACTTACTCTTCTGTTAGATTCAGTGTATATCCTGAGTTCTTTGATCCACTTGGACTTGAGCTTTGTACAAGTTGATAAAATATGGATCGATTTGCATTAAAAAACCAAAAAACCCAAGATAGCAAAAACATTTCTCAACAAGAAAAGAACTCTGGGGGAATCACCATCCCTGACCTAAAGCTGTACTATAGAGCAATAGTGATAAAAACTGCAAGGTGTTGGTACAGAAACAGACAGGTCAATCAATGGAATAGAATTGAAGACACAGAAATAGACCCACAAATCTATGGACACTTGATCTTTGACAAAGAAGCTATAACCATACAGTGGAAAAAAAGAAAGCATCTTCAATAAATGGTGCTATGGGCTTTGGACACCTGGAAGCCTACTCCCAGTGACCCATTTTCTCCAAGAATGCTATACCTGCTGATCCTAATCCTTCTAATTCTCTCCAAGTGTTGTACTCCCTGGTGACTGGGCATTCAAATATATGAGCCTATAGTCACCATCCTTTTGCAAACCACCACAGTGTGTGTTTTAACAAGCATCGGTAATCCTCTAATAGGTTGTTAAGGCATAAGTAAGATGAGTGTGATTGATGCTCCTTTTAATTAATGACGTTTGATTCTTGCTCACTTGCTGACTCCAGCCAACTGTGTGAACAAATGGCAAAGCCCCTCAGGAAATGATGGATGGGAGGAAGTGGATCTACAAGAGGTAATTGGTTATGGGATGCTTAATGACAGGCAACTCTTAGGGCCATAGTTCTGTACTGATAGCAATACAGCCATACTATGTGAGAAGCAGTACCATTCATTTGACTAGTTTAGATTATATCATTGCATGGCTGTGAAATTCCTAAAGAAACAAGAACACTTTTAAAATTGACTTTAAAGGGAACAATGGTGCAGTCAACTCCAGGGACATTTTATTAAAATGCAAATATCAAGTAAGTGACTGCCTTTCAGCTATATAAGAAGTAAGTGCAAATGGTTTTTAGTTGACAAATAATATTGATTGTGTGTGTGCATATGTATATGTATGTGTGCGTGTGTGTGCGCATGTGCCCACGTGTGTGCACATGTGTGTCTGTTTAACTCATAATAGATTTTTATTGCCTGGTCAGCTCCAATTTGTCCTTTTGTCTTTCTAGTGAATAACTTTTAAATCTCAAGATTCCAACTCTTTCCACTTAAATATTTTTTGTCTTTTTTGTTTTGTTGTTTTGTTTTTTTATTGTATTCTCTGGGCAGTTAAGTCTGGTAGCTCTGGCTAAAGAATCAACTTGAATTCGCAGCACCTACTTTGGTACTCAGAAATGTCTGTCAATCCAGTCTGAGGAGATCTTCTCACCTTCATAGGCACACATGTGGTACACAAACATACATGCAGGCAAAACATGCATACAGAAAAATAAATTAAAATGAACTTATTAAAGTCTTTTCTGGTTTAGTGTTATTGTTCAAACTTTAAGGCAACAATAATAACTTTAAAACTAAATATTAAATATACAAGACAATTTAAAAAGCTTTCTATAAAAGTTTAAATCTGCCCTTTTATCTGTATATATAAAACCAAGTTGATCAAATTTAGATTTTGAAGGGGTTTGGTTTCTGAAGACAAATCGCAGATATGTTAATACATTTGTCTATTGTGGGTAAGAAAGGCTGCGATGGGGCTGAACCACCACTGGGCCACTCTTATAGTTAAACACAAAGCCTTGGACTTTACCTTCAAGTGTCCACTCAAGTATTGGCATTAAGCTTTCAGTGCAGTGTTGCATTTGAGACAAGTACCTGAGTGAATAGCTTATGGCAGCAAGACTGTAGAGGGCTGTTTCTATTCTAAACTCTTAAAGTAGGAGAGGCTTCAAATTTTTAGACATGTTAGTGAACTAAGCATACTTGAAGGCTCCCGTAACTTCTATATGCTAATATTTCCTCTTCATAATAGAAGCATGTGATAGAAGCCCATATGGCTTATTTATTTGTTCAACACATACTGACTGAAAGCCTCCTTCTTGCTTGGCACTATACATGGTGCTAATGGCTAATGTTTCCTAAGGGAATATATATTCTTATGGCTTGGACATAAAATGGCCTCAGAGATTCGTGTGTTGAAAATTTTGTCCTAGTCTGTGAGATGCCAACAGTGATTTCAAATAAGATTTTAGGAGAAGGGCCCTGGTTCTAGTAGACTACTTAGCACTTGTCTTTAAAAAGACTTAACTTGAGGAGGCTCAGGCCACAGAAGTGGCAGGGCAGCATAGACAGGATCCTTTCTACCTCCTTCTACAACTAGAAGGGATGGCAGATCCACAGCCCTCTCTGCACCTTTCCAGCAAGCAGAGAGCTGGTCTAACTTGAGGAGGCTCAGGCCACAGAAGTGGCAGGGCAGCATGGACAGGATCCTTTCTACCTCCTTCTACAACTAGAAGGGATGGCAGATCCACAGCCCTCTCTGCACCTTTCCAGCAAGCAGAGAGCTGGTCTCCAGGGAGTGCTCTGTCCCCAGGACTCAGGTGAGATCAGCAGTATCTCTCCAGTGACTTTCTAAGACAGGACCAGCCAGGAGGCCCAAGCCACAGAAGTGGCAGGGCAGCTGCAACAGAATCCTTTTTACCTCTCTCTACAACTAGGTGAGACAGCGGATCCACAGCCCTCTCTGCACCTTTCCCCCAAGCAGAGAGCTGGTCTCCAGGGTGTGCTCTGATTCCAGGACTAAGGAGGGACAGCTGATCCACAGCCCTCTGTGCATGGGTCTTACCGGAGAAGAGCTGATCTCCCAGAAGTACTAACACAGGCTAACAGAACCACAGGAGGAACAAGCTCCAGCCAGAGACAGCAAGAACATCTAACACCAGAAATTAACAGATGGTGAAAGGCAAATGCAAGAATCTTACCAACAGAAACCAAGACTACTTAGCTTAATCAGAACCTAGTAGTCCCACCACAGCAAGTCCTGGATATCCCAAAACACCGGCAAAGCAAAATTTGGATCTAAAATCATATCACATGATGGTGCAAGAGGAATTTATAAAGGACATGAATAACTCCCTTAAAGAAATACAGGAGAACACAGGTAAAGAGGTACTAGCCCTTAAAGAGGAAAAACAAAAATCCCTTAAATAATTACAGGAGAACACAAGTAAACAAGTAGAAGCCCTTAAAGAGGAAACACACAAAAAAAATCCCTTAAAGAATTACAGGAAAGCACAAACAAACAGGTGAAGGAATTAAACAAAACCATCCAGGACCTGAAAATGGAAGTAGAAACAATTAAGAAAAAACAAAGAGAGACAACTCTAGAGATAGAAACCTAGGAAAGAAGTGAGGAGTCATAGATGCAAGTATCACTAACAGAATACAAGAGATAGAATAGAGAATCTCGGGTGCAGAAGATACCATAGAAAACATTGACACAACAGTCAAAGAAAACACAAAATGCAAAATGTTCCTAACCCAAAACATCCAGGAAATCCAGGACACAATGAGAAGACCAAACCTAAGGATATTAGGTATAGAAGAGAGTGAAGACATCCAACTTAAAGGCCAGTAAATATCTTCAACAAAATTGTAGAAGAAAACTCTCCTAACCTAAAAAAGGAGATGCTCCTGAACATACAAGAAACCTCCAGAACTCAAAAAAGACTGAACCAGAAAAGAACTTCCCACCACATGATAGTCAAAACACCAAATGGACAAAACAAAGAAAGAATATTAAAAGCAGTGAGGGAAAAAGGTCAAGTAACATATAAAGGCAGACCTATCAGAAGTAGATCAGACTTCTCAGGAAAGATTATGAAAGCCAGAAGATCCTGGGCTGATGTCATACAGACCCTAATAGAACATAAATGACAGCCCAGGCTACTATACCCAACAAAACTCTCAATTACTGTAGATGGAGAAAATAAGATATTACATGACAAAATGAAATTTACACAATATCCACAAATCGAGCACTTCAAAGGATGATAAAGGGAAAACTCCAACACAAGGAGGGAAACTACATCCTAGAAAAAGCAAGAAAGTAATCTTCCAACAAAACTAAAATACCATAGCCACAGGAACAGAATTCCAACACTAACAAGAAAAATTACAGGAAGCAACAGTTGCTTTTCCTTAATATTTATTAATATCAATGGATTCAATTCCTCAATAAAAAGACATAGACTATCAGACTGGATACATAAGCAGGACCCAACATATTGTTCCATACAAGAAACCCACCTCAGTGACAAAGACAGACACTACCTCACAATGAAAGGCTGGAAAACAATTTTCCAAGCAAATAGTCCCATGAAACAAACTGGCGTATCTATTCTAATATCAAATAAAATCGACTTTTAAGCTAGAGTGATCAAAAAAGATAAGGAAGGAAACTTCATTCTCATCAAAGAAAGAAAAAATCTAATAAAATAAACTCTTAATTTTGTGCATCTATGCTCCAAATTCAAGGACATCCACATTCATAAAAGAAGCTTTACTAAAGTTCAAAGCACACATTGCATCTTACACAATAATAGTGGCAGACTTCAACACCCCACTCTCAGAAATGGACAGATCATAGAAACAGGAACTAAACAAAGACACAGTGAGACTAACAGAAGTTATGAAACAGAAGGATTTCACAGATATCTCTAGAACTTTTTATCCTACAGCAAAAGGATATATCTTCTTATCAGCACCTCATGGTACCTTCTCCAAAATTCACCATATAATCGGTTACAAATCAGCCCTCAACCAATACAAGAAGATTGAAATAATTCCTTGCATCCTATCAGATCACCATGGACTAAGGCTGCTCCTCAATAACAACATAAACAATAGAAAGCCCACATACACATGAAGCTTAACAACACTCTACTCAATGATAACTTGGTCAAGGATGAAATAAAGAAAGAAATTAAAGACGTTTTCGAGCTTAATGAAAATGAAACCACAACATACCCAAACTTAAGGGATACAATGAAAGCAGTTCTAAGAGAAAAAAATCATAGATTTAAGTTCCTCTAAAAAGAAAATGGAGAGGGCAAATACTAGCAATTTAACAACACATCTGAAAGCTCTAGAACAAGAAGAAGCGAATTCACCTAAGAGGAATTGAAGGCAGGAAATAATCAAACTCAGGGCTGAAATCAACGAAATAGAAACAAACAGAACTATACAAAGAATCAGCCAAACTAGGAGCTGGTTCTTTGAGAAAATCAACAAAATAGATTAAGCCTTAGCCAGACTAACTTGAGAGCACAGAGACAGCATCCTAATTAACAAGATCAGAAATAAAAAGGGAGACATAACAACAGAAACTGAGGTCATCCAAAAAATCATGAGATTCTACTACAAAAGTGTATACTCAACAGAACTGGAAAACCTGGATGAAATGGACAATTTTCTAGATAGATACCAGGTACCAAAATTAAATCAAGATCAGAAAAATGGTGTAAAAAGTCCAATATCTAAAAATGAAATAGAAACAGTCATTAATAGTCTCCCAACCAAGAAAACCCAGGACCAGATGGGTTTAGTGCAGAGTTTTATCTGACCTTCAAAGAAGACCTAATACCAATAATCCTCAAACTACTCCACAAAATAGAAACAGAAGGTACTCTACCCAATTTGTTCTATGAAGCCACAATTACTCTGATACCTAAACCACACAAAGACCTAACAAAGAAAGAAAACATCAGACCAATTTCCCTTATGAATTTCAATGCAAAAATACTCAATAAAATTCTTGCAAACTTAATCCAAGAACACATCAAAATGATCATCCATCATGATTAAGTAGTCTTCATGCCAGGAATGTAGGGATGGTTCATTATACAGAAATCCATCAACGTAATTCTATATGTAAACAAAGTGAAAGAAAAAATCCATATGATCATGTCATTAGATGCTGAGAAAGCATTTGATGAAATCCAACACCTCTTCATGATAAAAGTCTTGGAATGATCAGGAATTCAAAGCCCATACCTAAACATAGTAAAAGCAATATATGGCAAACCAGTAGCCACTATCAAGCTCAATGGAGAGAAAATTGAAGCAATGCCACTAAAATCAGGGAATAGACAAGTTTGCGCACTCTCTCCCTACCTATTCAATATTGTACTTGAAGTCCTAGCCATAGACAACAAAAGGAGATCAAAGGGATACAAATTGGAAAGGAAGACGTCGAATTATCACTGTTTGCTGATGATTTGACAGTATAATTAAGTGTCCCCGAAAGTTCCACCAGAGAACTCCTAAACCAGATAAACAACTTCAGCAAAGTAACTAGATATAAAATTAATTCAATCAAATCAGTGGCCATCCTCTACACAAAGGATAAACAGTCTGAGAAAGAAATTAGGGAAACAAAATCCTTCACAGTAGACACAAATAATATAAAATACCTTGGTGTGACTTTAACTAAGCAAGTAAAAGATTTGTTTGACAAAAACTTCAAGTCTTTGAAGAAGGAAATTGAAGATTTCAGAGGATGGAAAGTTCTACCATGCTCATGGATTGGCAGGATTAATATATTAAAAATGGCCATCTTGCCGAAAGCAATATACAGATTCAATGAAATCCCCATCAAAATTTCAACTCAATTCTTCACAGACTTAGAAAGGGCAATTTTCAAATTCATCTGGAATAACAAAAAAACCTATGATAGGAAAAATTATTCTGAACAATAAAAGATCCTTTGGTGGAATCACCATCCCAGACTTTAAGCTGTACTGCAGAGCAATTGTGATAAAAACTGCATGATATTGGTACAATGACAGGCAGATGGATCAGTGGAATATAATTGAAGACCCAGAAATTAACCCACACAACTATGATCACTTAATCTTTGACAAAGAAGCTAAAACTGTCCAGTGGAAAAAAGGCAGCATTTTCAACAGATGTTGCTGGTTCAACTGGCAGTTAGCATGTAGAAGAATGCAAATCGTTCCATTCCTATCTCCTTGTCCGAAGCTTAAGTCCAAGTGGATCAAGGACCTCCACATATTGTGGATACCAGCAAGTGCTGACAGGAGCTTGATATAGGTGTCTCCTGAGAGGCTCTGACAGTGCCTGACTAACATAGAAGTAGAGGCTCACACCCATCCATTGGACTGAGCATAACGGTCCCCAACGAAGGAGCTAGAGAAGGGACCCAAGGAGCTGAAGGGGTTTACAGCACCTTAGAATGAACAACAATATGAACTAACTAGTACTCTCATAGCTACCAGGTACGAAGCCATCAGCCAAAGAGTACACATGGTGGGACTCATGGCTCCAGCAGCATATGTATAGCAGAGAATGGTCTAGTTGGTTATCAGTGGGAGGAGAGGCCATAGGTCCTGTGAAGGTTCTATGCCCCAGTGTAGGTGCATGCCAGGGCCAGTAAGCAATAATGGGTGGGTTGTTGAGCAGAGGGAAGTGGAGGGAACAGTGTTTTATTTTATTTTATTTTTTTATTGGATGGGAAACCGGGAAAGGAGATATCATATGACATGTAAATAAAGAAAACATCTAATAAGTTAAAAAGCTTAACTTGTTCTAGTCCCTCCCTGTCTGTCTGCCTGCCTGCCTGCCTGAGTCATGTGGCTTTGCCATGTCATTCCACCCTTTCCTCAGGCCTCAAGCAGTCCAGACAGACAATCATGTCCTGAAATCTCTGCAAAAGTGTCAAAAATATGTCTCTTCCCTAGATTTTTTTTCTCACCAAAGTGAAAAGCTAACACAGCCACTTTCATTAAGGAAAGAAAACTGGGTTAATTTTTTCATGGGTACAATTATGAGAAACACTAGAAGAAAAGAAAAGGAGGAATTGATACAGAGACATAGGCTGACTCCACCTAAGGTATGTAAAATCCTCCAGAGAAAGGTAAAGAATCAGCTTGAGAAAACCAAGCAGTATGTTCTAGGGGTATAGTCATTAACCCACTTCTTGTGTTGGCCACAAATACAGTTGCACAGGACTTTACTTCTCTGTAACATACAAATAGATTCTGTTAACTGTTATGTACTCTGTGCTGTGTGTGTGTTTGTGGAGGGGGGGTGTGTTCTTTTAATCCTAGCACTCAGAAGCTGAGGTAGGAGTCTTCAGATTCTATTGCTGTGAAAAGACACCAGACTGACCATGGTAACTCTTATAAAGGAAAACCTTTAATGGAACTGGCTTACAATTCAGAGGTTTAGTCCATTATCATCATGATATGCAGGAGACATGTGAAGTGAAGCAGACATGTTGCTCCTCAAGGAGCCGAGAGTTCTGCATCTTGATCTTCAGGCAGCAGCAGGGGACTATGTCACATTGGCCCGACTTGAGTTTATATGACCTCGAAGACTACCTCCTCAATACATTCTTCCTTCAACAAGGCCACACATCATAATAGTGACACATTATGGAGCTACTCGAGCTACCACAGTAGGGGATGGACAAGTGTGGCTATGTAGGGATACCCATGCAAGGTAGAATTAAGATTTTCAATTATTCTCTACTATAACTTTGCAGTGTGTCCTCTTCATAATCCTCCTTTCTATTCAGACATGGTCATATGTACATTTAACATTTTAAAAGTCATTACAAGCAGTGATTATGCCTGGTGGATATTAATGGTAATTAATTAGGGAAAGTGCAAGTGTTTATGGTTTACATTGACACTTGCAGAGGATCAGTCCTTTTTCCCTTTCACTAGATTAACTTTATGAGGCTTCACTGACTCTTGGCCACTTTTAAAAAAAGATTACAAAAGTGAGTTGTGTTAAATTTTTATTATGTCAAACATTTTAAAGTCTCTACTAGGTGATTATTTTCTGTAATTATGTCACAATTTTATATAAATTATGTTAGCAATAATAACTTAGATCTAAACATGCTTGATATAGATCTCTGTCCATTGTTTCAGTAGATCTCTCAAAAGTTCCAAAGCAAAGTCCTTGGTGTGACTAATATAACTAATGATGTCAATCTTATGTTACCTCACATCTAAGCAAATTACCTCCATCAACATGCTCAGCCATTTTCTCTTCTGGAAGAGCATGTCCAGTCTTCACGAGGTCCTCACTCTCCAGCTCATTCCAGACTTTTATTTCTTCCTGATTTCCAATTTTAAAGAATATTGAAAGTGCATTTTTCTCCAAGTACCATGAGAATGGAGATCATTCTCGGCAATCACTGTTGGTGTTCCACAAAATGCTACCATAATTCTGTAGGAGTTCACAGTGTTTTTGGAAGGACCAAGCAGGAACTCAGCCAGAGAACTTCAGTCCCGTCAATGTAAAGTTGAATCTCCTTGAGAATAAAAAGAAGAGGCTCCAAGTTGACAAACAGTGCAAATCCATAAAGAAAATGTCAATTAGATGAAATATCCACAATCAAGTTTAAATCAGTGGTGGTACAGAAAGCTTTCCATAGGTCTGTGTGCTCACTTACTAATCAACGTCGCTATTCAGGGGAATGGGTGTTTGCTTGAAGTCCTAAATCTTTTGGGTGAAATGTACATCCTCAGGTTTCCTGTGAGTACCAGAGTTGTTTGTTCTGTTTGACAAGTCCAGAAGATGAATTAATTCTCGAAGAAAATCATGGAGAGCTTAGTTCAGATTCAGCAACTTTGATTCAGCACAATACACAAGTTAAGGACAGAGATATTTGTAAGTTTTTGGATGGTATCTTTGTGTCTGAAAAAGGAACCATGCAGCAGGCTGATGAGTAAGATAAGTAAATTATGCAACTCCAGAAACAAGATCCTCGATTATGAGTATTTGCCCGATACTTTGGGGACAAATGGGATGGATCAATTGTCAGATAATTATACAAGTTCCCCAGTGCCATTCCATATTCTTGGATGCCTCTCACATCTGTAAAACTCGCCTTGTTTACCTTCATTGTATGTAGGCTTAAGAAATACAAAATACTCTTGTAATATAGTTAAGATTCATTTATATGGCACACACACATTTCATGTATTTGTATCCTTTTACATTTTAAATTAATTTTCTACCTGTCTTTATATTTTTACATTTTTTTTTTTACACTCATGGCTGAATGCCTGCATGATGCCGGGTTACTGAAATAAAATAGAGATTTCAAAATTTCCAAGGAACAGAACTGCTGCACCATCACCAAGAACATTCTGGATGCCTCTGTTAATATGGAGTGGCTATGGTTCCATAACAGATTAATTGCCACCAATCAGAAAGAGTTAAAACACTCTCAGAATGTAGAACTCTACTTGAATAACAATGAAGTTTTTCTTTTAATTCAGTGCCAAGTCCAAAGATTTAGTGTCTACTATTGTGTAGTTGGCCTTATGTATTTAGAGGTAGTCATTTCTTAAGATGGTGAAGAACACTGAATTGGAATGGATACAATGCCAGCCTACAGTATACATAGAAAAATTGGTTATCAGCAGCCAAAATTAGGTACTGTATACAGTAGTTTGTCAACCATAAAAGTAAATACTAGCTGGGATTCAGGATCTTAAAGATCCCAGCTTTGTCTTTTCTCACTGTGATTATTTTTCATGGGACAGCAATATACTGATTTCATAGGCTTGCTCTGATGTACACACTTCATAGTCTCGCCCTGATGTACACACTTCATAGTCTTGTCCTGATGTACACACTTCACAGGAAGACTACCATTCCATATGACCATCATGCTTAGAGAAATTTTCTACTTTTTACTATTTATGTCAGTGTTATAGTATACTATAAAATATATAGATATTTAATGTTAGGCTTATGATGTAAAAGAAGGGAAGAACTAAACAAAATGAAAAACTACCTAAGTTTAGGTTTAGAATATAGTTTGGTACTCTGAAAAATGTGTAACTCCCACTCTGAATCCATTAGAAAATTATTTTTACAATTCCATATTTTCTTAAGGAAAAGAGTTAGCGTTTCAGATGGGAAACTTGAATTGCTGAACAAAAAAAAAATTGAAGGAAATAAACATTATTAGTCCAGGAATATGTAAACATTTATATTGACATGTACCATATATATATATACTTATTCATTTAAGCATGCAAGTACTATCACTTCTAGGAGAAAATAGCATTGGAACTCATCTGACCTTTATTTTCTCATGCCAGAAATAAATTGTACAAAAAAAAGTCACAATTCTAGTATCATGTGATGTAACAGAATATAGATAAATATATTGATGTCCCTTGAATTTTGTATAGTAGTAGGTTAGACATTAGAGATCATTATAGCAATGAGTCAAATTATAGCAATACATAGATTTTTGTTGTATCATACAAACTGAAAACATTTCATTTCATCGGAATGGTAGTGTTCTGCAGCAAATGAGGTGATCAGCCTAGAGAGATTATGTAGTGTAAGACCATGGAAGATCTATGTGCCCATTATTGTACTAAAATTTTATATAAAGCTAAATATAGAATTAGTCAACATTAAGAGACATGATGATTAAAGGGCAGTGATAAAGATGTTGACATACTGTATCATTAAAAGGGGTATACTTTTATCACGAGAACAGAAATGCCAAAGAACTAGAAGAGATAAAATTTCTTATAACAAAATCATGGTAAATCCAGAAAAGTAGATTAAAATATAAGTAGAAAACTAAGAGCAGCAGGTAAGCTAATATACTCTAATATTTACAAACTGTGTACCCTTGGTTGTAATATTTAGTAATTGTAAATGGCATGTAATTTATAATTATTTAGTTTATTTTAATAATAAGGCAACCATAATTGTCTTACTAATGACAAGACAGTATAAGGATTAATATATAGTTTTTTCTAACAATTTACTATACAATGGATGTTTTATTGATGACAGAAAAAATATATATACATATATATTTTATATTTTATTTATAATTATATATGTATATTATATTTATATTTATATTTGTATAAATATAAAATATATAATATATGTATTTATATAATACATATATATTAGTTCTGAGGAGTAGACTAAAGTCAGGGAGCTGGAAAAATCAGCCTAATTTTGCAGCCTGCTAATGTATCCTTATATTCTTCCCTGGAAGAAAGTACTGGAAAGTTCTCCAAGGTTCCTGATATCAGTCTCATTTCTGAAGGCAACACACACTCATGTACCAATAGCACCAAAGGCCATGCAATGTAATGTGTGGTTCCATAGGAGGCTAGGGTGCAAATGCTTGAATAAGTTATGCACAACCACATGGTCCAGGGTTATAGATTTGCATTTCAATCAAAATGTATCTTCCTTACTTTTTTCTCATCCCTGGATAATAAGTTTCTATTTATTACAGATGGCAGTGTGAAAGCAACATCTTTGGTGGAAACCTGCCATTTCAGATACATTTAATAACACTGTTATGCAGAGACTTCTTTATTCATTACAGAATAACCTTTATAAGGTTCAGCATTTCCCCAATTTTGAAATAAATGCCATGCACCAAAATACTTTCTAACAGCATTAAATGGTATATTATTAACCCAAAGGTACTGAATGTTTGAGAAAAGCATATGGTACTATGTATTTTTTAAATTGATATAAAGAAATCACAAAAACATATTTAGTAGAATTTACCATTACATTCACTTGCTAATTACATCAAAATTAATCCACATACTGTCAAGTACATCAACATAAATTCAAAGACAAAGCAAAAGGCATCTCTGAAGGTTGTCGCTGATCTATTTGGATAGGAAATTAATTAGCCTATCTCATTCTCTTCCAGAAATTTTAAACAAAATGGGAGTTACAGGCTTACTGGTAACTCCTATTCTAAGAAACAGATGATGTTTGGGGACCTCTAGTTTAATAAGTGAAAGAGTAGATCATGTAATTAATGGGGGGGTTGGTGGTGGAAGAGCAGCACTTCTGGAATTCACTGCATCTTCAGGTACATTTAATAACACTGTTATACATAGAGCCCTTACAAGTCAATAAAAAAAGAATTGCACTTGGAAATAAAAATGAACTGTATCATACAATTAATTTTAAACTGTTCGTGCAAAACCTAGTTTTCACATAAAAAGGAATCAATGAGAGTTTGCTCTGGAGACAAATGTGAGTGGAACGTTCTGGGCCACCAATTACGGTGGCCCAGGAACATGGAAATCAGGCTACTCAAAATACAGTGTTCCAGCGTAGCAAACATTTTAAAGGTTCTTTATTTACAGAGCAAAAGAAAGACACAAAGCAAGGCATTTTCAAATTCATTGATGCTAACATCCGGTAGACTGTTTAAAACCAAGCAGAGATACCTCTGCTAGAAGTTTCAGATGCAATCTGGTGATATTCTGAGCCTTTGGATTGGTGGAATCTATTGGTCTGTTAGGTTAATACATCCCATAATGTTTCAGATGATGATCACAAAAATGTGTTAAGTCAGACACAGAAGTAGGCAATGAATGGCTATTAAGATGGCTAAAGACATTTCAAGGTAATTTGGCTGCAAATCTGCAACTCGCAACACGTAGTAATCCTGACTTTCTAATCACTCAGCCTTGTATTATCTTTAATGTAAGCATGCTTGATTTCTGGTAACTTCTGCTCACAAAATAATGTCAAAAAGCTTACTTGTAATAAACATTAAATTAACTGACATTTATGTATGAAGCAGTTATTTTACTCACAGATATCAAGTACTTTTCCAAAATTAAAAAAAAACCTGTAACAAATAATAAATAATTAAAAAGTTGTCCTTGTAGAAACTTGTACTATAGTGGAGGGAGACATACAATAAGTATAAGGAATAAAAATACATATTATATTTTTTAGTTATTCACTTTAGATTTTGGGAGATTATAATATAATTATATCATTTCTTACTTTTCTGTTTTCCCTCCATACCCACCCATATATATGCCTTCTTTCTCTGTGTCAAACTCATGGCCTCTTTTTTTAATTAGTTGTTGTTGCATATTTATGCATATATGCAACATATACACATTATCCAGAATATGTATATATATATATATATACATACATACATACTCATACTTATAAACAGAAATATACATATTTCTACTTAATCAATATTATAATGATACTTGTGTGCATGTTTTTGAAGCTTGACATTTGATAGTGGATGCCCAAGTACTTTTCTCTTGTCTAATTTTTTCACTCTCAGAATTCTTTCATTGCCTCTAGTTATTTGTACAGTGTGGAAGACCCCTGGATTTTCTTCTGCCCTTGGCATGCGTATTGCTGAGGCCTCATTCAGCTCAAGTTTAGGCAGCCATGTTAATGAGACTTGGTGAGTGTAGCTTTTGACATTTCTAGAAGGCATATCACAAACTCCCTGATATCCTGGCTCTTACAATCTCTCTGCCTGTTCTTCTGCAATGGTTCCTAAACTTTAAGTGCAGATGGTCTTTTGAGTCTTTTGGGACTGGGCTCAACAATTTGGCATTTTGAGTTGTGATTTTCTATAATGGTCTCTATTGCAAAGAGATGTTTTCTTCATGAGAGATAAAGACTATACTTATCAATAAGTATAATGACAAATACTTAGAGTATAAGTAGGGACTGGTTTAGAAAAGCTGGTTGTAGGATCCATGATCCATGACTTCAATTAACACTGGGTAGTTGGCTAAGCTTTCAGCACCAGGCATAATTTTCTTCTTACTGAGCAGATATTTAACAGTGAAAGTTACTGCAGGAAACAAAACCAGGGGAAATGGATGTGGAATATTGATATTAGAATTATACCAACAGAAAATAATCTTCTATTAAGATCCCCAAAGCTTCAGAAATGAGACAGAAATGAGTCATGCAGAAATCCATCTATTGCAGATATTTTGAGATGAGAATGTGTCTGGCCAATAAACAAAACACAGTGTGGCTCTAGCAATATAATTTGAGGTAGAGGATTAGAGAATGAGAAAAGCTAAAAGATGTGTGATTATGAGTCATATAATGTTGACAATTAAGGTAAAATGAACATGAACTCACAATGGTGAGTAGGATTTAGCATATGTAAAGTAAGCTCAAAGGGTTCTCCTATATAAATAGCCTCTATATCAAGTATTAAATGAAAAAGGTCAAGTACAAATGTACAGCTATTTGATCACTTAGGAGATGAAGGTAGAAATATCAGTGGTAGTAGTAACTTGGGAAGAGGATTCAAGGACATATTGAAAGGTAAATATAGTAGTATGTCCTGATTCTCAGATATAGAAAGTGGGAGATAAAATAACAGGCTGCCTGTCAACATCTACTCAAGATAATTTATTTTCTCTCCCTTTATAACGTTTTCCAATAACACATATATCCAAGCAGCAGGCAGGAGCAGTCTTTTCTCAAAGGTGTGTGCTGTCTGCACTGATCCTTATACTATGTTCCTTTTGTTTTTAAGCACAATCTCTAGTCTGAATTCACACCAAGCTATATGAAAGATTGCTTGCATAGAAACCATTTCAATCTAAAGTATCTTCTTTATCTGCTAAATTATATAACTTATTTTTTATACAAACATGCCCCATGGGCCACATATTTTTAACATGGTATTTATAGATAGACTATATGCATCCCACTGAAATCAATCCATAGAAGAACCATCTCCCATCAGTAAATAGCATTTACTTTCCTATGAACACCAAGGATGCCTTTACACAGGGATCTAACTGTATTATCTCTTCCCAGAATGACTAAAGTAGACTTGAAACCTGTTGCTAATCCTTACTTTCCAAGGGAATAAAAGATGACTTTCAAAGATTTCCCTAAAGACATGGAATGATAGAATATTCGTTAACTGTAATAGGAACACCAACGATGGGCAGTCCTTTTACAGAGAAAGGATGGGATCTCAGTTTGCAGGGTTATATTAGAGGCAGAAATTATATATTCAGGTAGAAACATCAGTTCGGTAATTGCTGTGGGACACTAGAATTCAGGCAGTTATCTGAAACCTTCGTATAAATTTGGGAATCATTAGCATAGAAATAGTATTTAAAATCATGAGGTAGGAAGTGATCACCAGAAGATTGAGAACAGACAGAAGAATGAAACCTAAAATAGTAACTCTGGAATAAATAGATGGAGAGGGTAAAGAATTAATCATTTGAGTACTAAATATATTTAGTATTTAATTAGAAGTGATATACATCACCCATGTATAATCACAGGAATTAAGGAGGATGTTTTAATATTATTTCTACACATAATATGATACTTAAACCTTTCATCTAGTAGAAAGCAGTTGACCTTGGGAACAAAAAGTAGACATTAAGTAAAATAGCCAAAAGTTCCTTATATTAATGCATTTTTTGTATAGATTTTTCTTTTAATTGAGAGAGTTTCCAGATGTTAGTAAGGAATTATTCCTATGTGGCAAGCTTTCAAAGCTAAACATATTGTACATCAAAGTAAGTAAAACAAAACAAAAAAAAAGAAAAGAAAAGAAAAAGAGAATAGATCAGGTTTTTGTTGAGCATTTTAAAATAGTTCAACATTTCTGAAAGCATAAAAGAAGTTTGATAATTACATACATGCTTCAATTTCTTTTCTAGTATTGTAGTATAAATTACTGTCTTTATCATTCTTATTTCATGGTTAATTTTAAACCTAGAACATCTTCAAAATTAGCCAACAATTTTATGACCAATTTTTTAGATCATTTTCAAAGTAGGAATCAATGATCTCATATTGTGAAAGAAAAACAAATGATTTGGAATCCAGTAAAACTTACATCATGAATTATAAAATGATTTTAAAATTATTTTTATGTCATTAAATATTTTATAATTTTATTATCTTCTTGTATTTTCTTTTATTCTTGAGATTATAATTTAATTACATCATCTTTCCTCCTTCCAAATACTCATATATGTGTTTGCTATTTTGAGAATATTTTCCCCTCCCCAACATTCTCTTAGATTTGTCACCCTACCCTGTTTTTCTCCCCATCTCTTTCTCTCTCCCTCTCATAAAAAAATACAGATATATCGAAGAGACCACTGAAAAATGAAAAAAGATCCATAAGAGAAAAATAGCAAAGGAAAACAAAAAGAAAGCATGCACACATAGAAGCACACACTCATATGTGGAGTCTGTTTCGTGTTGGCAGCTACTTCTAATAACATGCTATTCTAATCTTTCTTTTTTTCTTACATAGTTTCCCTAGACATCCTTGGCTTAAACTCATGGTAAACCCCTTCCTGTACCCATGTCTGTATGGGAATTTTATCATGGGCCCCTGTATCCATCCATGTGATATCTACTTTTGGATCTTCCCTGTAAAGAAGCAGAATTACCAGCCCACTCTTACAGTTTCTCTATAAATGTTCAAAAATTTCACTGGAAGCCAAGCGGCAAAGGAGAAAGAAATGTCATTTTCACTTGCTGTAGTTAACAGAACTAACTGGAAAAAAAACCATAAACAAAAGGAAAAAAAACCCTACATTTGTAACTGAGACTTGATAACAAATAGTACATTAGTTGTTATTAGGCAAGCCAAAGATCCCATGCTGTTTAATCTGGTATTACATTTCAGCAGTGTAAATCAACAAAATAGTAACAACCCTGATTTTAAATTCAAGCAACGGATATTGGCTCCTAGTATAGGAATATGGATACATTACCAAATGCTCTAAACCAAAGTTCTTTTTTAAATTTATAATGTAGGACTAAGAGTCATATCTACCTAAGGCTGTGAAAAAATGGTTACCAGCAGCTAGTCATTAAAGTGCTACTGTGTTCCTTATATTAATTATCTTGCTATCAGAATCATCATGATGATTTGTATATTTTGTTGTAAAACAGAACAAAACATTAGTACAAAATAAGACTATGAATGTGTTGGTAATTAGGAAAGTGATTTGACTATTTTAGTACTGTCATTTATTTATTCTTTGATGAGTTTTCAGCTTCATTTGGTACTACATGCATTCATCAAAATAACACTCAGCAGCAACAATAAATAATGTCTGCCTCACAAACTAACATTACGTAGAGGCTGGAATGCTCTGGGAAACTAAAACCTCTTTTCTAGAGTCAAGGAAGCAAATGGATTTCAACTAGACACTTCAGCGATGTAGGGTGCTCTGACTTCAAATGTTATAATTGCATTCAGCGGCTCGAGGCCAATCAAGCATCTTTGATCAAGTGAATTCTTGAAAGGGGAGGTGTTTGCTTCAAATTGTCATCATATTTATGTTGGAGTTTACAAAAGAATTCTAATGACAAACCATTGCATAGTGTTAGGTAACTGCTCTACTGATTAAACATCATCTCGTACGCCATCAAATTACAGTGAAGAATAAATCAGGAAGTGCCTCTGTCGAGAGTGATGAGATTCTGCTTATTGTTTGATTTTTACACTGAGCATAAAGCCACCTCCAATACTGTTTATCAGTATGGAAGATTTATGTTAGCTGTGCGTTGACTTCATATTCCCCCAGTTACATGAGTTTTCCTAAGGAAATTAAATGCATTGTAAAGCATTTCTAACATACATGCTAAAGTATCGTAACTTTTGGAACCTCCTTCAGAGACATTCATAACTAGTAAGTCTCTGGACAATCAAAATACTTCATTATAAAATAACCTTTGTGGTATGTGGTTAAATATTGTTCTCATCAAACAATAGCTTGATATTAAATAAATAGAACATATTTATACTAAATCTTAAGAAAGGCCTGTCTGAATTTTTACGATCTGCTAAGTATTATAATAGTATCCCAAATTAAAGATAGGGAAACTATATTTTATTTTGTTCTTACCATCATTTAAAATCATGTGTGGTCATTTTCAAATTTTCAAGTTTCCTACCTACTTTTTTTCTAGATCTCCTACTCTCTTTTTACTAATGCTACTTATAGCTAGATAATCTGTTATGCGTTCTGAAAAGCTGTATAATTGTCTTTTGTTTCCAGGAACTTTTTAGTTTCATTTTTTTATTAGATATTTTATTTATTTACATGTAAATTTCTCCTTTCCCAGTTTCCCCTCCAAAAAACAAAGAAACAAACAAACACAACAAGAACAAACCCCTGTTGCCTCCCCACTCTCCATGCCTGCCACACCACCCTCTTCCACTTATTGGCCCTGGCATTCTCCTACACTGGGGCACAGAACCTTCACAGGGCCGAGGTCCTCTCCTCTATTGATGATCGAATTTGCAGTCCTCTACTATACACATGCTGCCTGAACAATCAGACCCCTCCATGTGCAGTCCTTGGTTGGTGGTTGAGACCCTGGGAGCTCTGAGGGTACTAGTTAATTTAGTTTTATTTTTTAAGATTTATTTATTTTTTTATCCATATGAGTACACCACCATTGCTCTCTTCAGACACACCAGAAGGGAGCATCAGACCTCATTACAGGTGGTTGTGTGCCACCATGTGACTGCTAGGAATTGAACTCAGGACCTCT
The DNA here is from genome assembly GCF_008632895.1 of Mastomys coucha. Lineage (NCBI taxonomy): Eukaryota > Metazoa > Chordata > Mammalia > Rodentia > Muridae > Mastomys > Mastomys coucha. The sequence goes on from NW_022196897.1 coordinate 54,457,645, forward strand.
GGAAGAACAGTCAGTGCTCTTAACCACTGAGTTATCTCTCCAAATATCTTGGCATTTTTAAAAAACCAAGCCTTTGCTCCATCTTGTCTAATGGAAGAGTATCCATTTCATACCTCTGTCCAACATCTTGTTTTGTTCCATGCCATCCTTGATTCTTCTCCCAAAGAGAGGAATCTGAGGCATAAACCTGGAATTATGATTTTGCTTTTACTAAAAATATTTTGGTGATTCTACATCACATTTTGGTGTAAGCAACAATCTCTACCTTCATAACTGCAAATTCTTCCCTAAAGTGCCCATGAGCTCTGGGAAGGAGACTGTCTAAATCAATGCCTGGCCCACAGGAGCAACTACATAAGGTTAATGCTCTTGCTTTGTTATTGTTGTTTCAGTCAGACATTAGGATAACCCTTCGGCTGCCACCATTCGCATCCTTATAAACCAGGAACTGGAACTGCAGCCATGATAATTCCCACTGAATGAGCCTCTGAACATCTCACCATTGACTTCATGATTATTCTTCATTCAATTATGTTCCTGCTCATCCTAAATAGCATAAATACCTATTTATACATAAATTTCACTATCATTAAATAAATGCGGTTTGTTTACTTAAATTCTGGAATTGTAACAGAGGGATCTGCCATTCATTTGTTTTTGAGACTTATTTGAAGAATTGGTATTTTGATGTGGAGGTAAGGATTTAGACTCTATTTAAACAGCTTGGCATGTCTCACTTTCCTCGTTGGAATGATATTATTAAGGTAATTTTTTTTAGGCATCTGGAAGAAAACCCAATGCCCAAACCTCCCTTCCTCTATAGGGTGAACCAAATACCAGTAGCAAACCCTAGTTAGTCATTGACAAAGTTATTTTCTGTTTACTATTACTGATAATCACAGTAATCGTAAGAAAATCTTCTCAAAGCAAAATAGCTTTCCATAAGGAAAGAGTTAATATAGCAAATAACTATACTGAAGAGATTTATCCTACTAGCTAATCTTAGCCAGCTAGTAAACTGCCCATGTAATTAAGAGCTGGTTTTCTGAAATTTTATATGCACACTTTATTTCCTGTTTTATAAGTAAGCCTCTTACTTTTTCATTGATTTCCAATTCACTAAGAAAAGCAGTGGTCCAGAAATGACCCATGACTTGCATTATCTAATTTAATTAAGGTAAACTGGAATTTCTGGTAAAGCTTCAACAGCCAAGAGACAACTAAAAGTTAAAGTGCAAACTACCCTTGTAGTAGATATAAGCTTCAGCCACCTTCCTGTGATTCCATTCTTTTCTGTTTCTGGACAGAGTTTGGGAATAATTTGAGACATCATTCTGGAGTTTGTCAAAGCTGATGTTTCTGTGACTCAATCTATTGCTCAGCCCTTCACAGTCCTAGGATACAAAATCCTGTCTCATGTCTTCAGAGCCCTATCTCTACTTGAGTAGCCCTCTAGTCATGAAAAGGAACCTCTTTTAATTATAACAGGAGAGACATATTTGAGAAGAATATTGAACTCTTCTCTCCATGGATATCCTGTGCAAAGGATACAGTATGCTTGCATTAGTAGACCTTTGATTATTAGTGCCTTGCAGGAAAGAGATAAGATTGAGCAGCAAAGAAATGGGTTGACTCTTAAGAATAAAAATAATCAGACATGGACAGCCTTGGCTATCCTAACAAATAGGGAAGAAGACGTTGATGGACAGCCTGTCAAACAGCTTCCCATTCCTCTATTCCTACCCATTTCCACCCCACCTTCCCTCCCATTGGATCTAACTCCCAATCTGTCTCTCATTAGAAAGAATAGGATTCTAGGGGAGAACAACAAAACATAAAGTAATATATTGGATAAAACAAAACCCATCACATTGACCTTGGACAGGGTAAATCAACAGACAGAAAAGAGCCCAAGAGAAGGAACAAGAATCAGAGACCCATTTGTTTGCACACTAAGAAGTCCCATAAAAATGCTAAAGTGAAATCTGTTGTATACATATAAATACATACATAATATTAACAAATACATTATTATACATTTATGTATATACTGCACACACACACACACACACACGTATGCGCAGATACACACACACACACATGCATGTGCGCACATACACACACACACACACACACACACACACACACACAAGCTCACAGGACCTAGTGCAGAACTGTCTTGATGCTTCAGTCTCTTTGAGTTCATAAGTTTTGCTCAGTTGAGTGAGTTGTTCTCCTGGCATTCTTTGTCTCCTTTAGTTCTTACAGTCTTTCTGCCCCTTCTTGCCTGGGATTCCTTGAACTTTGAGGTGTGAAATTTTCTTGAAATGTCATATTTATAACTGTGTGTTCTGTGATATGTTTGTCTGTGTCTGTCTCTGTCTCTCTGTGTCCCTGTCTCTCGCTGTCTTTCTCTACCTCTCTCTCTCTGCTTTTCTCTCTCTCTCTCTTTCTCTCTCTCTCTCTCTCTGTTTTTCTCTGTGTGGGGGGGCACGCTTTTGTGTGTGTGTGTGTGTAACTGTTGTATGACTGAAGGTCTCTATTTTTGTTAACATCTGCAGCAAGAGGAAGCTTTTCTGATAATGGCTGAATGAGGCATTGATCTATGAGTATAGTAGAATATCATCAGTAGTCATTCTATCACTATTTTTGAGACAGTAGTACTTAGTTTTACATGAGGTCTCTGGGCAACCTGCAGGCCTAGGGTAATTTGCTGTCCTATTGCCATGATGAGGCACATCCTCAATAGTCAGTGTGTATTTATTTGACTATCTCAGAGTTTATTTCAGTGCATCAAAGAGTTTTCATTCTTCTACAGTTATACATTAAATCTATTTTACAATACTTTCCTGTAAGTCTCCAAAATAGTCTTGTAAAGGTCTAATAACTTCAATACCTATTATTAATGTGAGCTTTTTACTTTAAAAAATGAAATGAATAAAATTTGCATTAAACTTAAGGAAATAATTTTCCATTTGTTGATTTTTGAATATATAAACAGAAGTCAACTAAATTGGCTAGAATACGGTGCTAATTATATTAAAATTGTAGTTTTCATTCTCATATAAGGAAATCATATTTGAAAGAAAGAACTCAAAGGCCATAATTTGTATTCCCAATGAAGTTCTTAGACAATAAGTAGCATATTAATTGTGAAAAATGTAAGGAAAAGCAAGTTTCCCTTTTTAGGCAAGAGAATGCAAGTTTTCATTAGAAAATTAAAACATGTAGCTCATCAGCTGGCTAGTTACATCATCTCCTATGGAGACTCTCATCATCAATTAAATGGGCAATTAAGAGAGCAGGGTCCTGGCTCATTCTTATCTCCACACCACTGGACATCACTTAGAATCCATAGGAATGAGAGCTGCCAAATGCAGAGGATAATTGAGAAATGGCCCCCTTCTAGAACAGTTATTAATGGTTATTCCCTAATTGATGTAAATATTCTATCAAATAGTAATACCAACTTAAAAAATATTTATGTCTATATGAGCTCTGTATAAACAGATAAATAATGAAATTAAATGTAGTCTTACCTTTTCCAGTATGACAAATCTGAACATTTTTATTTGGAAAATATTTTTTAATCTGTCATATTTTTCTGCATAGTAGTGAGTTGTCATTATACTGAAAGTAAAAATTTCAGAACGGACAGTTTCATTTTAAATGTACTAAAAATATTTGAGAAAGTGATTTTTAATAGTATATAGATTTTTAATCAAAAATTCATGGTCGTTATGGCCATTTTGGAAAATATATGAGAACATATTAAATGCAAATATCAAATATTCATTACCCCTACCATTAAAATCACTAGGTACTTTTACTTCCTTTTTGTTTTTAATAGAATCCAGTTTATTAAAGTGAAAACATGGCATAGAATAAATTATAGCCTACATAAATAAATTCCCTTCTCTAGTTGTTTCCTAAGAGTTGTTATTCAGAATATCACTTTAAAAAGTGCATAATGTTTTGACTTGTTTTCACTATTAGGGATAATGTTGCGGTGGATTTTTGTTTACGAATTTGCTCTAATTTTTTGGGTCTCTAGGAAGGATGGAGAGCATTTGTTTGAAAGCTTTCAATAAGCCCTTTATCACCAAGTGCCAAATTTCTTCTCTTAGTGAAACTGCTTCTGTTTTCCTACCACTATCATCATATAAGACTTCTTAATTCCCATGTTAAATCTAGAGCACTACAAGTTTGTTTAGTCCCCTGAACTTGTTTTCTATAAATTTACATCTTCCTGCACAGATATGTATAAAATACATATAGCTTTTTCTATATTTTTCCTTGAGACAAAAGTCAGGCAACATTATTTTCTAAGATCTATTTCAGTCATTATAGAGCAATACAATTTTGTAAATTAATTAATAGAGACATGTACCAACTTAAATTATTTATTTTTGTGTAACTCAAAATATAAAATTATTTAAATGTTGCATAAATATATTAAATATTGGTATAACCCTTTATTACTATATTGTTATAACTCTTTATTATATAAACCAAAGAGGTCTGTAATATGATGTCTAGTGAGATTTTTAGAAGGCAAATAAAGCCTAATTCTATGAGATGAGCTTGAGGTGTACTTGATTATACAAATATTGAGGTATTAAATACTCAGTTAATGAAGGTAAGTATCTGAAAAACCTGTTAGGAATTTTTGAGATGACAAACTGAATACGGAAATTCATGGGCAGATTTGATCATTTTAGAACCCTTATGTTTGCCTTTTATCTCAGTTTTATTCTTTTGTTTTAATTGGATATTTTATTTGTTTTTATTTCAAATGTTATCCTCTTTCCGGTTTCCCCCATGCAAACCCCCTATCCCATCCACATTCCAGTTAGTATATAGTAATTGAAATCATATGTGACAAAAGTACTTAAGTAGAAAGAAGGTCAGATTTTCAAGAAGTTTCTAGAATATTTTGTGTTCAAGTTCTGAGCTACCTAAAAATGTTTTTGTTCTAATATTAGACCAAGATTTTGCTTACTGAAGGACATTAACTAGACAGCAGATATAACCCCTGATATGCATTATACTATTGCTTATTTTTATTACTAAAACCTAAAGTACATTACTATTTCTTAAACTTGAAGATAAACTATAATTCATTCACATAATAAAAAAAACACATAAATAATTAATTAAAAAATCAAATTGTTAACTCTTTCTTTTACCATTTGTAAACTTTCTACATTGAGTAAATTACTCCTTGGTCTATTATATCAGTTGTAAATACTCTTTTTTCATTTATTTATTTCTTGGTCTATTTAGTCATCTGACTATATATATACTTTAAATGCACTTAGAGGCTTTCATGATAAAAAATACAACAATCTTTGCGTTGATTGTTTTGGATGAAATGTTTTAATTCAACTGTTCTTTTATTTTCACTTGGACAATATTTTTAATACATCTTTGGAACATGGACAAAACAATAACATAATACTTTTTTCAGACTTAAAATGTTTAATAGAATTATTTCAGTATTATATGCCCATTTTTAAGTTTTGATGTTTGTTTCCATAATACCACATATCACATTTGTTACTTATTTTTTTATTTTAATTTATTTTATTTTATTATTTTAGTTTATTATTATTAGTTTGAATCAAGTTATTTCATTTATTCGCTGACTCTCTGTCTCTCTGTCTCTGTCTCTGTCTCTCTTCCTCTCTCTCTTTCTGTGTGTGAGTGTGTGTGTGTGTGTGTGTGTGTGTGTGTGTGTGTGTGTGTGTGTGGTGTGTGAGTGTGACAGAGAGAAAGTGGGCGGAGAAGTGCTCATGCACATACATAGCAAAGAACAACTTGCATGAGTCTGAGTTTCCCTCTATTTCTGAGTCCCAGGACTATACCCAGGTTGCTGTGATCTAATATTTGGTGACAAGAACCTTACCAATGCCCTGCTAAACACTTATACCATCAGATATAGCAGCCAGTTCAACTGTCCCAAGATCAATCAAGCATTGTTATAACTGAATCTCTATGAGGAAAAGATCTAATAGTCTATGAGGAAAGATCTAATAGTCTCCATTTGTACAATTTTCCCCCTTGTATAGTCTTTGGGAATGAATCTCAAATGCCCAAGATACCAAAAGGTAAAGAGGTATGCTTATAAACAAATGACTTAGCATCTCTGTGCCTTACTCTTCTCATGTATGACATATCCTTATTGCAAAATTATTTCATGAATGAAGCAACCTGTCTTATTCAAGTGTTTCGTTAATTCTCATCTTCATGTCACTGGTGTAGTGGCAATACTTATAAAAAGGGCCTGCTGTAGTCCATTTTGCTGTAAGTGTTTTGATTTTTAAGCAAGAATCTTACCCAGTGAAACTTATTTACCCAGTGTTTCCAGAAGCCTCTGCCTTTTCAGGATATATGCTTATTTATTAGTGTTCATTTTACGTGGTCTGACAACTGTCTCCCACACACTGATCACATGGCTATCACTGAAGACCTCCTTCATGTACTTGCTGCCCATTTACTCCCTGAATTTCCCCCTGCATTTCCAACTGAATCATCTCAAGTTTTTTATCACAAGCTAATCCTTCATGTCCATAATTATACATGCTACGATATCTCATGATTAAAATTTGATATCTACAACTACATTCTCTTTTGAGATGATTTCTTTTAAAATATTTTAACATATATACTAATGCTACAGTGGCAAACTCCAAGTTATTATTACCACCTCCAATCTTTTAAGCCTGCCTGGTTCTTCACAATTCCTTCCTTGAACTTTCCACAATAGGGCATCTGATGGCATTATCAAACTCAACATCCAGAAACTTGGTTATCTCCCAAAAGTACACCACCAGTTTTATTGCACTGAGAAAAAAATCATCTTTTTTTGTAATTCAGACCACAGTGCCTAGAATCTTCCCTGTCTCTTCACCTCTTTATAATGGATCAAGTCTTCTTGGTTAACTCTTAAAATATATTGCATCTAATACCATCTAATATACTATTCAAGCCCATGGCATTTTCTTGATCAAGCCTTTGTTGGCTTCTCTGTATGAATCTCCACGTGATGACAGTTTGCTATAACATGAAAACTCATCTGATCTCTGTGACATTGAGCTTAACTCCAACTCTCTTCCTTCAGATATTTGAAGAATTGCTTATTTGTTCCATGTAAATTTTTGCTCAAATGTTTTCTCCTTAGTTTGCTACTATCCAGCACTAACTAAAACAGTACTTGCAGGTGCAGCTGTTTCTTAGCAGAGTTTCATTTGCAGTTGCTAAACCTGAGTTCCCTGAAACTTTTAAAATCCTCCAAAGATAGCAACTTAAGGGAGAAAGGTTTATTTTAGCTCCCAGTGTGTGACTTGAATGGGATGTCCTCTCATTCATACACAACAATACTTGGTCCCAGTTGGCATCAGGTGGAAAGGCTCCTTAGGAAGTATGTGGAGTGAAGGTGGGCAAGGACAAGCTTTGAGATTTATGTTGATTTGAGTTCCTTTGTCTCTTTCCTTCTTTGGTTTGAGATGTGAACTCTTTTTTTATTTAATATTTATTTATCTTTATTTATATGAATACACTGTAGCTGTCTTCAAACACACCAGAAGAGGGCATCACATCCCATTGTAGATGGTTGTAAGGCACCATGTGGTTGCTGGGATTGAACTCAGGACCTCTGGAAGAGCAGTTGGTGCTCTTAACCCCTGAGCCATCTCTCCAGCCCCGAGATGTGAACTCTTAACTGCTGTTCTAACCATCATGTCTTATCTGCCTAGCGTCTCACTCACCCATTGCGATAATAGAGGACTTATATCTCTCTGGAACCATAAGCCCCAGATAAATCCTTTCTTCTATGAGTTGCTTTGACCATGGCGTTTTGTCACAGTCATAGAAAAATTAACGATGCACAGTTCAGGGTCTTGAAGCATCAGCTCACATTACTTCCACAGTCAGAAGAGAGTAATGAGTACCTGCTGCAGCTCCAATCCCTGTCTTAGGTTCTCTAGTATACAGTATACCAGCCAGGGAATGACCTCACTGACAATGGGAGTTTCGTTCAGTCTCATGTCTTGCAGCCAGGATAACCCTCCGGCCAGCCTAGAGACCCATCTGCCAGGCAGTTCTAGATTCATCATATTGGAAATAGTAGTCATCACACATCTTCTTTCTGCATTCCACCAACAACAGAATGCCATTTCATGAAGATGTATGCTTTATATAATACCTCCCAGCTCACAATCAAACCTTACGGAGAATAAATGACCCCTTTACAAATATTGCATGTATGTGGTCCAATAATTATTGCTTGAATAAAACCTCAATCTCCTTTTGTGCTGAATGGAACAGAATGATCCATGTTCCTTGAATTTGGTATTTGTTTTGAGCAAGGCCATGAAATAGCTATTAAAATTGTAAGCATTAAGCACAGAAGTGAATCCAACAGCTTGTCGGAGCCAGCCATCAGTCTTCCCTGCATTGCAGTATAGCAGCCATCAGTCTTTATGAAATGTTTGTCTGTGTTATATTACTCTTCCACCCTTTATGGAAAACTTGTTTCAATATTTAATTATTATTGCAATTGAATGCATTTTTTAAAAGGTCAAATCAGATTTGGTCAGAAGAGTTTAAACTCATTATTTTTGTCAATCTGGGAAAATAAGAGAAAGGGGGTTCTAGAGGGGTGAGATTGGGGTGGGTAGGTGAGTGAAGGAGCACTCTCTTAGAGGCAAAGGGGAGGAGAGATAGGTTGGAGGGGAGGCTCCTGGAGGGGGACCAGGAAGGGGAACAACATTTAAAATGTAAATAAATAGAATAATTAAAAATTGAATTCTGCATACAAACTGTTATACTGTGTGGATAATGTAGGCATGTTTAACAAGAACACTGATCCTTATTAACTGAGTGAAGAATGAACTACATGTGGACAGGGGAGGAAATTCATTTGGCCATTTCAAACATCAGAAGACTTTAATTGGGAGAAGTTTTGAAAATCAATTTAAGTAATCTTGTTGGATTGGAAGTGCTATTTCAATGTTTATACTGCTTGCAGCCTCAACAGTTTCTTAGGTATTTTTGTTATATCTTGTGTTTGCATTAATTTTCCCTGTTACTGGAGCACACCCTTGAAAAGTTCTTATACACTGGCCTTTTGCTAACCATCCTCTTCATTTTTCAGGGAAAAACAAAACCTCTTCTTTTCCTGGCTCTATAGATACATGTGTGATGTAAAATTCAAAATGGATGTTTTCTTCTTGGTATTTTGAATATGATATTCCACTAACTTCTAAATTTTACACTATACTCATTTTTGGTAATTCACCCTTTCAAAGACTGATATTAGTAATATCAGTCTGGGAGCTTTTTAGCCTGCTTTAAGTAATGTGATTATATAGATATACAGAGATATAGATATATTTTATATATATACATAATATTATATATACATATATAATATTATACATATATATACATATATACATGGATAGAGAGAGAGAGAGAGAGAGAGAGAGAGAGAGAGAGAGTTGAGAGAGAGTGTGTTCAAGGTTTCCAGTGCTGAGAAAATATGCCTTTTATCATTATTTTTCTCAGAGGAATCTTTTTTTTTTTATCTTTTTCTGTACTTTGCGTCACCTTCTGACACCCTGGTTAGATGTAGACTGCATTTCCCCATTATGTCCTCCACATCTCTTAATTTATTGCTCATATTCTGCCTCTTATTTTCTCTTCCCAGAATAGCAATAATTTCTATATATATCTATCTTAGTGTAGTCACTGCTTTTAAAAAAATAGAATGTGTTGATGGGAAAGAAGTAAACATTGAAACTTCGTATAATCTCTTTAGTATTTTTCTTTCTTTATTGAAAATATATGTTGAATGGAATATATATTGAAAACATATTTTGAAAAGTATTAGAAATTCATGTGTGAGTGGCAATTTTAATGGAATTAAAAGCTTATAAACTATTAAAACATCACATGCTATAAATTTACAAGTAACAAATAAAATCTAGAAGGTATGGATGTACTTCATGTTATAGGGAATAACTCAAAAAATCCCAATAGCAATGGAGGGAACAATGAGCCACCAGAAGGATCTTCAATCTTTCTCTCAAGAAGTCAAAGAACACAACCACACAGAGAAAAATTGTATGTGCATGGATTTTCATTCTGGAGGGTATTAGGTTGCCCCTAAATTGGGTAATTCTAAATAAGCTTGTGAAGAATTTTTAGGGGGTCACTGTCCCTACAATTTTAGTAACCTAACTGAAAGTGGTAAATAAAGAGGAGGAAGAAATGGCTATTTATTAAGCATTTATTATATTATACCTCATCATAGTCTTTAGATTGGGGATGCCGACTATCATGGAAAATCCAATTCTGTCACCTGACAGAGGTGATCTAATGTATCAACTCACTATGGTCAAGAAACACATCTTACACTGAAAGAGGCAATACAGTCTCCGAGATACATTCACAATGAAAATAAAGAAAAACACCAATGAAAGGAAGATAGAAAATGCAGTGATGTCAATGGGGCCATTTGAGGTCATGCCTGGAATTTGCCTAATACAAATTAAAGACTGTCATTAATTGTGTCTGCAAAGTAATTAGACTGTAGTGGTTTTCTTGCATATACAAAGCTCCAGAATCTGCCTGTATAATCTCTGTTGAACAATTCGTATTATATAGGACATGATAATAAGAGTCATTAATAGTCAAACTGTATTTTACAGTTAATTAGTGGTAGACAAGGTCAAAAGTTCATCTTTCAAAAGTGTCGTACTCCACAAAATATGTTCAGTATGATAAGATTTTAAAAGTTATATTAGTAATCTCATCTCCTAAATCTTATTTGGACCAAAGAAATGAACAAAGGCATGTGAAAGGGGGATCATAATTAGGGACGAAAGATGCAGTGATAAAGACAAGAGGTAAAAAAGAGTGTGGTGATAATAATTAAAATTCTTTTATGTTTATTTTAATTTTCATTTCACATATTCATGGTGCATTCTGCATGTTAGATAAGCACCATTTCACAAAGGAGTTACTTGACCTTTATCTTTACCTTTTGTCTTCTCATGCCCTTCCTGTAAATACTCTTTGTTTCCCTAGACAGTTTAACTACTACTTATATGTCACATGTACATATGTGATTTTATATATTATGTAGACATGCATCATTGAAAAGGCATATCTTTACAATGCAGAGTGTTAGAAGGTTTTGTTTGACTTAAAAATAGCAAATGTATTAACAAAAACTTACAATCCAATTCACCACATCTTCACCTTGAATATTTCTTGGTGTGGGTTACCTTCTTCCTCATACTGTGGACTCTTAAATAAACAGCAACTCTTCTGTTATTCATTAAAATGGAGATTATGTGGAGAGGAAAGAGAAGAAAGGGGAGAATGAACAAGGGAATCAGAAAAGATGCATTGTCAGTTTTATACAGGGTTTATGCTACAAACAACTGCAGGTTGACCTTAGTATTCTGTAGGACAAATAAAAACGAAACTTTCTGCTCTGTGGCTACAGTGATGGTGTAGGGATGAATCTCCTGCCAGGCATAGGGTATCAACTGGAAACTGAACCCTGAGAATTGAGAAGCAAATAGAAGTTTTATCTGCTTTTTACTTCAGAACCCTGAAAACTACATTTTGTGGAGTAGAAACAGATCTGCCTACATCTTGATCGACTTAAGTTTCTGACAGTGTCCTTGGTGTCCCAGATTCCTGACCCAAGTAATTCTGGTGCCTGGAATGCTGATTAAGTAGGCAACCAAGGATGCTACCCACAGAGCATACTGCTCAAAAATAAAAGGAAGATACTAGAAAAGGTCAGTTTACACATTTGAAACCTTGCAGAATGGCAACTAATGACTCTCTTTCGGTTCCTGCTCCCTGAGTTCTGTAATGGAACAGTGACGCACCCAGGAACTGAGACTGAATCCTAGTCTCTTTTGTCAAGAATCTCTCCCATCCAGTCAAGAAATTCTCTCAATTATGCCTCAGAACTTTTCTGACTTTTTCTCTCAATTCATCTGAACTGTTTCCATATTTTTTTTAATTATTGTGATGCAAAATAATAATAATAAATTCTTATTCTGCAAAGTAGTTTTCAACCATGTTTCTTTTCTGGGATGTTGTTTTGAAGTCACCAATAAATCTCTGCTGGTTAACTGTATGACTGTTCCTCTGATAACATTTTGTTTATGTAGATATAGTAAGATGTATATTTTACCTGATACAGAGGATTCTAAAGGGAAGAGTAATTGTTTCGATTCACTGGATCTACCTTGAAAATCTCCCTCTTGCAGACTAGCTTTTATAATAGTAGAGAATGTATGTAGACTTCCAGGAGAGGGAAGCTATCAATCATCCTATGTATCTGTGATGCCTATGAACTATAACAATGACCAGCATGGTGAGATGTCCTTTAACCAACAACTAATGATTTAGGATTAATGAGCATTCATTCAATAGGAGGTAAATCATGGCTCCTACTAGAAACCTACATAAGAACGTGGGGCTAACAAGATCACAATTCTTAGAAGTCCTGCTATTATCACTTTGCTAGGTCAACATAATCTCTAACTGCATCCTAGAACTTCTTTGACCCACAGATAGCTCTCACTCCTCAAGGAAGCTTCTCTTTACAGCAAACTGAGACCATCACAGAAAACCATAACTGGCCCTAATGTGGATCGATGTGTAACATAGACCCCAGTCCCAACAAATACATCTACAAAACAACTGTTTCATGTAAGGTTTAATGAACAAAGAAGTAGAGGGAAGCAAAATTTTTAAGAATCAAAAGACCAAGAAGTCTGCTATGAGATGACAGATTTGCTACATCCAGGAAACCTCAGCAAATGGTTGCCTTCAATAAAACCCGAAACAATGATAATATGGATAATATGGATACATGCTAATGTGAAAAAGGAGAAGTCTCACAGGGTATCAACCATAGACAAAGACCTACAAGCAAGTAATCACTGCTAAGTGATGGAAAATTAGCCAGAAACAAGCCTCTTAATTAGTTATCCCACTTGAAGTGGTCTTCCCTGAAATAATATACACATAAGCCACAGAAAATGGATTCAGCAGGTTGTATTTCTTTATTTACCATTCACACACACACACACACACACACACACACACACACACACACACACACACACACCGTTCTTCCAGAGCAAACCACTTGTGGGGGTCTGAAGCTTATAACTGAAAAGATAAAACCACTAAAAACAAAGACAAAAACTTGAAACCTAGAGAGAAAGATAATTTCAGAAAAATGAAGTACTGGCTAACCCTTCTGAGCTCACTGTGTCTGCAGTGGCTGTGTTTCTCTAATAGTGTGAGCATGAGCTCTGGTGAATCATCATTACTTACTTTCCTATTAAAAATATTTGAACTGGAACTGCGGTAGCTTGATCAAAAATCTGTCTCTACAATTCAGTACAAACAACAAACACGACCTCTAAAGACAAATACATCTAAAAGCACAAATATTTATCACTTCTCAGGGGGTTAGAATATGCATATTCTAACATGCATATTCATATGTGTATAAAGGTTAGACAAAATATGTAATCATGAATAAGTCCAGAGCAGTGCCCCCTTACGAGGCAAGGTTGCCTCATTTTAATAAAGTGATACATATTTCGAACTTCACAGTGATATGATGTATGGTTCTAATATATTTTGGAGAAGATAGAATACTGTTGATTATTCTTTGACATTACAATCTAAACTGTAGGTCACACTTGGAATAGAATCACTGTAAAATCACTTGCACAGCTGTACCATTGTCCTTCCCATGTTACTCTGTTTTGGTTAACAAAAATGGCAGTTTTCACTCAAGTTCTACAACCTTATTTTTTATTTTACAAGAAGATAAAAATGAAATAAATATAAATTGGTTTATACAAAATATTAATGAGAATAGGAAATAAAAAGGTATGATTTTAAATTGAATTAGATTTAATTGAAACAGCTTTCTTGAATGTCTGTGATTATGTTCAGTTTTCTAAGCCTCAGGTAATAAATCTATAATGAATTTCTCTTTCTTCAACAATTAAAATGCATCACTGTTCTCTACAGAAGAAAGAGCATGTTGTCTATCATTCTGATTGTATTTATTAAGAACTGATTCCAATAATCAAATTAGCTTGAGGTGATTAATATATGATCACTTTCCAGTCTTGTGCTCGAGAAGTGCTCATCCTCTGGTTCACAAAGTAACTCTGCTATTCAGGACTCTCCGCTGAGTGACTCAGTCACCCCAAAGTGGTGTCAATAGAGAAACTGTTACGTGGAACACTAGGTACCCAGTTCTTCGCAATTAATCCAGCCCATGAATGGGCAAAGTTTGTGTTTTCTGTTTGTACTTGAAATGTGGCTCCCCCAGCAGCAACCTTGTGCACTGAGAGACACAGAACTCTCGGGCTCCAATCCAGAGCTACTGAATCAAAACTTTTATTCTCCTGAAGTTGGAAGATGATCAACAAGCAAGTTAATATGTGAGAAATTTTTCTCTGGACTGCTAGCAGATGCTTGTAGTCTTCCTGGTTCTCTTCATGCCTGCTAGTTTTCCTTATATGCATTGTAAACTATGTATCACTCTTCTATCCAACTTATGTCCCAGGACAAGCTAATTACTTTCTGTTGTTTCTCCTCACTGCCACAGGATGGGAATGGAATTGTCTGGGTTTTTTTTGTTTGTTTTTGTTTTTTGTTTTTGTTTTTGTTTTTTATTACTGGTTTCCTTTATCTTAGGTCTGGCTATTTCAGGTAGGTCAAAATGTTCTCCTTTCATGGCCTTCTTGAAATATACCATTAAGCATAGTTTTTTTTTTTTTAATTTCACTTCATGAAATCTAATTCCAGAGAATTAAATTATTTTCTTTAACAACTCTTGACAAAGAAGAACTCAAAATAGAGGGAATATATGAAGGTAAAATCCTTCAAACGAGATTACCAACCAAATAACAATATAGATATCAATCTTAACTAACCTAAGCCATCCTTTCCCAGGCTTGGCAACCAGAAATCAGTCATTCAAGTAAGCCAGAGTAAAAGCAGTATTTGTTGTATGAAATTCTGAAATCACTTTCAAGCAATTATTTGTTCTTGCCAACTGCCAATATTTTTCTAACTAGAGGTGCCACCTTACTAACTTTGATGTACTCTCTCTCTGTGCTTGGCCCTTTACCTGGAGGAGGCTCTGTGTTTCTGGTGCATCCAGACGCTGTGTTTTTCCCTCCGCTGTGGCAGTCTCCTCTTAAGGCAGAAAACAATTTATTCCCTTTTTGATTTTGCTCTGATTATATGATCAAGAAGATAAAATGGCAATTTTAGCTTTTCTGACTCACCATGATTAAAGATGCTGCTTTGACCTTAACCCCGTGTTTCTTTCATCTCTATTCTCCATGACACCAAGTACTAATTTATTTTATAACAGCTCACATATACATGAAATCAGTGAATCCTTAACATCTTTTTAAGGTAAAACTGAATCTGAAATATTTTGGCAAGCGGCCTTTTCCCTGCTCTACATCTTCCTGGCTGATATTTAAGAATGTCTCACCAAGGTGTTGGCTACCCACACAACCAGAGCATAGATGAAGCCTGTAGAGTGACCCTGGATAGTTCATTTCTCACTTAGAAATATCTGAAACTTTAGAAATCACTTCAGTTTTCTGCTTCATTCTTATTCTCAGACAGAATTCCCTGGCATTCCCACACTGATGTCTGTAAAATACTGACTGAAGGCCAAGTTAGATCTTTAGATATAGTGACTTTCCACCTCATTGCTTGACTCTCTGCTCAGTTCACACTCCCAATTGTTGCCACATAGGCAGCACTTGTTGTACTCAGTATTCTTCATTACATACTTTTTAAATTTCAATGCTATTAACCTTTTAACATGTCTCATTACTGTAAGAGATTAATCGGGTCATAGAATCGGTACTGGGTCTAGATACCATCATGTGATGCTGGGGTTTCTGCATCTGTTCCCATCTGCTGATGGAGGAAACCTCTCTTATGACAGAATAAGGCACTAATCTATGAATAGAGGAGAAATCATTAGGAATCATTTTATTTATTATGTATTCATTTATTTATTTTAATTCATTTATTGACAAGTCTCATTTGGTTTTATCCTGGACTACATAACCTTTGGTCCTGGATTACACACACAGTATCTGGTATGCTTCTCATTGGGTGGGTAGGCCGTAAGTCAAATCAGACATTGTTTAGCTATTCCCAAGAGTTCTGATCCACCATTGCCCTCACATATTTTGCAAGCAGGATATACTGTAGGTCAAAGGTTTTGCAGCTAGGTTGGTGTCCTCAGCCTGCATAGTTCCTTCTTACACCAAACAATGAAGCCCCATTCTTAGTTTGCAAAGAGCAGCTCTTTGCTTTAGAATCAGCCTGGTTTGTTTGGGCATTTCCTGCGATACCCTTGTCCAACAACTCAATTGAATGCAATCCAGTCTTGTCTTGTGTCCCCCATTACTAGGAATCCTCACTAGGATCATGTTCAAAGATTCAAGGATATTTCTACTCCACTAGGTTCCATACCACCCTCAATGTGTCTCCCCATTCCAGCTGTCCTTTCCTGCATTCTCTCTCTCCATCCCATCTGCTCCCGACCCGATCCTTCCCACATCTCTCCTCAGTGTCCGCAATCCACCCATAAAATCTATTTTATTAACCTTTCTCAGAGAAATCCATGAATCCCCCTACTCTTTCTTCTTGTCTTCTTTACTATCAAATTCTACAGATTTTAAGTTGCATATCATTTATTTAACAGCTAATATCCACTTATAAGCAAATACATGACATATTCATCTTTCTGAATGAGGGTCACTTCACTCAGGTTGATATTTTTCTACTTCCATCCGTTTGCCTTTAATTTTTATGATGTCATTTTTTAATTATTGAGTAATAATCTATTGTATAAATGTACCTTATTTTGTTAATCCATTCCTCTGTTGAGGACCATATAGGTTGTTTCCAGTTTCTGGATATTATAAATAAAGCTGCAATGAACATGGTTGAGTATGTATCCTCATGTTAGGATGCAGTATCCTTTGGATATATACCCAGGAGTGTTATCGCTGAGTCTTGAGGTACATTGATTCCCTATTTTCTGAGAAATCTCCATATTGGTTTTCTTATGGTTTACAAGCTTGCACTCCCTCCAGGAATGTGGAAGTGAGTCTTTTCTTCAAAATCTTTACCACATTGTGTTTTTTACCTTAGCCATTCTGACAGGTAAAAATCATTCCTATTTGCATTTCTCTGATGACTACATTTGTTGAACATTTCTTAGGTGTTTCTCCTCCATTTGATATTCCTCTATTGAGAATTCTCTGTTTAGATATGTACCCCATTTTAATTTATTTGGTTTGTGGATGAGTAGTTTCTTGAGTCTTTCTGAATTTTGGATATTAACACTCTGTTGGATGTGGAGTTGGTGAAAATCTTTTCCCATTCTCTAGGCTACCAGTTTGTCATATTGAAAGTGATCTTTTCTTTACAGAATCTTGTCAGTTTCATGAGGTCCCTTTTATTAGTTTTTGATCTTAGTTCTTGTGGTATAGGTTTTATGTTCAGAAAGTCATCCCCTGTGTCAGTAAGTTCAAGCCTATTCTCCACATTTTTTTCTATCAGTTCAGTTTATCTGGTTTTATGTTGAAGCCTTTGATCTGTTTGAACTTGAATTTTGTGAAGGGTGATAAATACGGATCTATTTACATTCTTCTACATGCAAACATCTATTTGTTGACAATGCTGGCTTTTTCCAGTGTGTATTTCTAGCTTCTTTACCAAAAATCAGGTGACCATATGGCTCTCCAATTGGATTCTGGTGATTACCTTGACTGTTTTATTGCTAATACTCTACTCATTTATTGCTATTGCTTTCTAGTACAATTTGAAGTCAGGATGTTGATACTGACAGACATATTTTCTTCGGTTTTTTTTTTTCTTTCTTTCTTTTTTTGATCGTTTGTTTTTCATGATTATTTTAGCTATCCTGTGTTCTTCTTCTTTTTATTTTTATTTTTTCAGGTGAGGTTGAGAACTGTTATTTCAAGGTCTGTAAGGAAATGTGTTGAAGTTTGATGAGCATTGCAATAAATCAGTAGATTGTTTTTTGGAGTATGGCCATATTTACTATGTTAATCCTACTGATCTATGAGCATGGGAGATCTTTTAATCTTCTAATATCTTCAGTTTCTATTTTCAGACTTGAAGGTTTTATCATATAAGTCTTTCAAAGCTTGGTCAGAGTTAGACTAAACTCTTTTATATTATTTGAGGCTATTCTTTTCAGTCCACTTGTCATCTGTGTATGGAAGGGCTACTGATTTTTCTTGAGTCCGTCTTGTTTTCTGTTACTTCAGTAAAAGTGTTTATCATTAGGGTTACTTATGTGTACTATAATAACATTGGTAAATAACAATACTTTGACTTCTTTTCCAATGTTTATCCCTTTGATCCCCTTCCAATGTCCTATTACTGTAGCTGAAACTTCGAGTTTATATTGATAGATATGGAGAGAGCCTTATCTTGCTCCTCATTTTAGTGGAAAAGTTTTGAGTTGACTGTAGACTTGCTGTAAATTAACTTTATTATATCTAGGCATATATATTGCATTCCCAATATCTCCAGGATGTTTATCATGAAGGTGTGTTGGATTTTGCCAAAGGTCTTTTCTACTCAGAGATATAATTGTGTGTGTATGTAAATGCGTTTCTTTCAGTTTGTTTATATAGGGGATAATATTTACTGATGATGTTCTGATGTTCATATACTGAACCACTTCTGCAGCAGAATTCACAGTCTTCTTAATACTATGACCCTGCCTTTGATGATTGACTCTGTGAAGGTTCTGTGCCCCAGTGTATGGAAATGCCAGGGCCAATAAGTGGGAGAGGATGGGGTGGCAAGCAAGGGGAGGGGGGAGGCAATAGGGGTTTGTTCTTGTTGTTTTTTGCTTTTTGTTTTTTGGTTTTTTTTTTTTTTTGAAGGGGAAACTGGGAAAAGTAGAAATCATATGATATGTAAATAAAGAAAATATCCAATAAAAATTTTGAATAGAAAAAGAAAAAAAAAGAATATGATGAAATAAAAAACAAAAAAAGGAAAAAAATACAATGACCCTGAAAACAGCAGCTTGTGTTGTGATCTCCAAGCATAAAATTTTTTTGTTGTTACTTCAAAATTATAATTTTGCTACTGTTATGAATCTTAATGTAAATATTTTTGGAGCTAGAATGTTTCCAAGTGGTTGTGACCCACAAGTTGAGAACTGCTGTCTTGAGATGAAGCCTACTTGATTACCATAGCTTGGTTTATTTATGTGTTCTTGGATTTAATTTACAAGTATTTTAGTGAGTATTTTTGCATCTATGTTCATACAAGATATTGGTCTCTATTTCTCTTACTTTGTTATATCTTTATACAGTTTCGGTATAAGGGTAACTGGGACCACATAAAATGAACTAGAAAATGTTTTTTTTTTCTTTTCCTATTTTGTCATATAATTTGAGGAGTATAGGGATTCTTTCTTCTTTGTGAAGTCTGGTAGAATTCTACAATAAAACCATCTCACCCTGAGTTTGGTTTGTCTGGTTTTTGTTAGAAGACTTTAAAGGACTGCTTCTGTTTCACTAGGAGTTATAGGTCTATGTACATTGGTTATGTGATCTTGACTTAACTTTGGTAATTGGTAGCTGTTGAGAAAATTATCCATCTAGTTTAGATTTTTCAATTTGTTGGAGTACACGTTTTAAATGTATGTCCTTATGATTCTCTGGATTTCCTCAATGACTGTTGTTATATCTTCCTGTTTTGTTTCTAATATTTTTTTTTGTTAATTTGGGTATTAAAAAAATTGTTCTTTAGGTAGTTTGGATAAGGGATTTGTCTATCTTATTGGTATTTTCAAAGAGGATTGCGTGGGTTTCTGGCAGTTCTATGTGTCTTTTAAAATATTTCTTGTTATCTTGGTGAATGTTATAAAGTAACTGTTCTTTCTTCTTCAAGGGAAAAGGAAGCACCTACCCTTTTGTAATTTATATTAACTTCATGCTTACATAAATTTTGGCCAGTTGTATTTACTTTTACAAGATGTTTCAAGACTTTTTTCTCTTTATTTTTATTGCATTTTATTAATTTATTTTCTATCTGCGTGAGTGTGGCAAAATGAAGGTAGAATTTAGACAACAACTTTTGGTAGTCAGTTCTCTCCATTTTTCCATGTGGATTCTTGTGCCTTAAAGTCAGGTCTTCAGGCTTGTCAGCAGGCACCTCTATCCATTGAACCATATCACTGATCCAAGCGTTGTCTTATCTCAGTAATAAACAGTTTTAAATGAACCATAGAAGTTTTTAAAATTTATTTATTTTTTTACTTATGCGCTTTACATCCCACTCACTGCCTCCCTCCCTGTCATCCCCTCCTACATCCCATCTCTCCTCCCCTTCTCCTCTGAGCAGAGGGTGTAGATTGCCTGGATAAGCTGAAGTGTCTCTTCTCCAAGGCCCAGAAAATATTCTCAAGTCTTAAAATCTTAAGTGATTTTGTGATAAGATATCTCACAGAATGTACAACTGTGCAGTTGAGTACTAGACAGAAGTTGAGTTGTGTTATGGTTATGAGTATGATCAAGGCAGACTCGCTATCATTCTCTATAGAAATGCACTCTCTCTGGAAGAGACAGGATGTAAAATTGCAAACTGTTCACAAACTATGGATTGACATTTAGAAGCTTTTACTTCTTTGTAGTTACAAAATAAAATAAGGTATAAATTGAATAGAATGTCTTTACAAAGATTGTTTGGAATGCCACTTGTGAATCTACTTGAATAAAATGCCCTTTATTCCAATGGAAAGGAACTAGGTCTGTAAAATAGAATTCTGCCTTCCTCATATGATTTCTGAAATGCACAAGTTACTTAGAATGAACAGAATTGTCTCAGTATTGTAATACTCTATAAATCTGCTTATTATATACTATATTACAGCTTTATCTTGTCTCACAATTTTATGCTTTGAACATGATTCTAGAGAAGAACATTAATGAATAAGCTTAGTGTTCTTCATACAAAAACATATCTGTAGATGTTCTCATTTCTATCAAGCATAATTAATTAGATAACAATGATCAGTTTCTAAGTTGATGGGTTCTTAGCTGGTCAGTAACTGAGGAACACACACACACACACACACACACACACAGAGAGAGAGAGAGAGAGAGAGGCCTTTGTCCTTTGAGACAAGGTCTCATGCCCAGCTTGGCCTTGAACTAATTACCTTGTACTCTTGATCCTCCTGCCTCTAATTCTGAAGTCCTACTATTATAGACATGTATACTGTTCCTCGCTGCTGAGGGTGAAGCTAGGTCTCATACATGGTAGCAAAGATACTTCTACTGAGATATGTTTCCAGTCACTAGGCATTACAGGATAAAGTAATAACTAGTATCCAGTGGATCTCAGGGATTTATTTTTCAGGAACAGTAATGCCTACTTTGAAAAATAAAAGATAACCTGTATTTAATGGTTAAATAGAAGTACAGTTAATTAAATACTTATTGAAAATAAAATGACAGCTGTGTGTGGTAGTATACACTTATAATCCCAGGAATCAATACACTGAAATGGGAGGATCAGAAGTTCAAAACCAGAATTGTGTGTATCAAAAGACACTGCCTCCAAAATAAATAACAATCAAAGAAGATTTGAGACAGGAAACCATGGCAGGAAGCTTGGTGGTTAAAGCAGGTTGGGACCCCGGAATCTCAGTGGATGAATATCTGAGGCAGTAGGTGCCTCCTACTTCCCTGCCAGATTTCTGGCCTGCAAAGTAAGAAAACTTGACCTGTGCTAGGCCCAGAACAGAGTTAATGAGGGACCTAGAGACCCTGACAATTTAGCCATTATCCTTCTCCTTCCAGGCATTCCTCCCTGCAAAAGGTATTTCTTCTCAGGTCTACCCTCAGAAGTTGACACTGTAAGCATCCATTTTTCACAATGGACAACCAATACATAGTTTGGAACCAAGGACTGCCTCTTTGAGAATCACCATGGGGAGCATGGAGCAGGCCTTAGCCTACACAGCTGTTGCTCAATTCTTCCTTAGAAAGCCCATCTGCCTGTTGACCCCTGCTTCTCTGTGCAGTTCACAAGCAGTGTCTGGGGACCTGGAAGCCAGGGAATGCCAGCTTCAGCTTTCTCACATCTCAGACTGCAGTTTTCTACCCTGCAGTGTGGGATAAGGGTAGTCAAACTACCTGAGGTTTACCTCTCCAGTGGCAGTGCCCTGAAGTGTGGCTGAACATGGATGCACAGAAGAGACAAATTCATTCTGAGCAAAGACTATATAGATGCTTTCCGGACATACCAATCAAATTTATCAATTTTGTGAAGGTTCATGAAGGAATTAATTCCTTTTCTGAAGGAATAACACCTTTTTTTATGCTCTATCTTTTTTTATGTGTCATGTACAAATATTTAATGTGCTCAGTATGATGGAATGAATTTGATATATAACTAATAAAATATTTTACAACAAGAGAAATACCTAAATTGTCAGATTACTTAAGTTTTGTTTCTTCTAGGTTCTAGTTTCAGAATTTTGATCTTCACATAACTTTAAAGTGAAGTTTCTATAAATGAAAGTTTGTTTTGTTAACCTTAGAGAACCATATTGTACCTATGAACTTTCATAAAATAAAAGATAAAACTGAACAAACAAAATTGCAGCAAAAGTCAGAGTGGGAGTCAGGAGATGAACATTGTTTTCATGTATGACCTTGAATATGGCACTTTCTTTATTCCTTTGTAAGGACATGCACTTGTTATATTTAGCTACAAAGAAATGGAAATAATTTGGCTATAAACAAATACAGATTTATTTTTCACACTCAAGAAGGGTGGGAATATGCAGACCAAAGCTATTGCAGTAGCTCAACATTGTCATTAGAACCCTAGACTTTATCTTGCCCTTCCTGGCATACTAGCTTATGGTCTGATAGTTTGCCTCCAACCATATGGCCTCTTCAAGAAAAATAAAGCTCCATTCAGCTTCTCATGAAGGTAAATTCTTGCCCTCTCAAGAACTCATTTGTGACGTCTGCTTCATGTTTGGTGGCCAGACTTGGGTCACTTATTAAAGGTAAGCCAAAGTGGAAATGCTGTGATTGTTTTGACCTAACTTGATCTAACACTGGCCCCTTGTTGTTGTCAAAGGAAAATAAAAGATGCGTTTGAAAGGACTATTTGAGCATTATCTATCATAAGGAGAACCAAGATTTTTAAATGAAGAGAATCCTCAGAGTTAAGATAAAGGACACAAGTCTGCCAAAGTTTTCTGACATCAGTTGCAGTGAGTTTGCTAAAGTGCAAATGTGAGAGCACACATCAACAAGACTTCAGCTTTTTAGAAAAAAAGGGGGGGGCAGCTATCACTTCAGACCAGCATTACAACATCACTTCCCCTGAAAAATCCATTTGATCCAGCAATTTGCTTAATACAGGAAATGAGAACAATTTAGGATCAGCAGGAAAAAAATACATCTAGAAAAAAAGTCAAGGAAGGGCTGCCATAAAGGTTGAAATTATCATCTCTTTCTAGAGTTCTGAGTGGCATTGCTCCTTTATCTATGCATGACACAATTTAGAGTATCATTATCCAGGGATGATGGCCTAGCTTGGGTGCCCTGACCTTTTAGGGGCTTAGTCACGTTCTATTCAATTGCTTTTCTTTTCTCTATCTGGGGAGATCTGGAGTTGAGTTTCTAGTACATCCAAGGTCAAAACTGATGAGTTCTGTTCCTAAGTCTTATGCCTATGTCACATAGACTGTCTAGTGACTGAAGCTTCAGGGCAAATAAAGACATTGCAGTGGTTTAGATGTGACATTCATCCCCATTCTTTGATTTTACCTCTTCTTCCAGTAAATCCAGCTTTTTATTATACAACCCAAATCACAAAGGTTTTATGCAGCTCTCATATTACATCTTGATATTCCCCACCCAAATTCACATTGTGTAGTGCCTATTTAATGTTGAAGAATGCCTCTCTCTACATCCTTCTTGTACTTTTACTGTGATTCATTAAACTTTGTGTCCCAGCAGCTTACCTGTGTGGTCCAGTCAAGCCATCAGCTTGGAAGAGTTGGAAACCACCTTAGTCTTGAAGAAGAAATAAAAGGTCACCTCACCAGCATTTCATCACTGAGCTAAATTTACTCAAGGTCAAGATTTCTCTCATCCTTCCATGTCCTTTCTCTACTTTGTCATCAGCAATTCAACACCACACCCTGGGCCTTGCTGCTTAGTTCTTATGAGCTGGGTACATAGCCTGCTGGGACTAATCTCTCCCCAGCTCAGAAGGCTGAACTGTCTGTCACCTGTGCTGGCTCAGTTCCACCCAGCAATGCGCATCCATTCTTCTTCATACCACAGAGTTACTTGGCAGCACTGCAGCAGCTTCTCTTGGAAACCTCCACCTTAAGATACCTTGGGTAGGTATCCTAGGGTAGGATGCAACTACATCGGCTATGCAAATCATAGCACCAAGATAGAAAAGCTGGATTTTACCATCTTAACCTTAGATACTAGTCTAGTCCTGGATTGCCTAACCAGATGTGCGTGAGGATCCTGTGTTTGTATGCGGGGATGAATAATTTTTGTCTTAAATCTAATTTGAGATTGTACTTACTTAGTTGTTCATGAAGCCAACCAAATATGCATCTAAATTCCTAACAATAGAGCCCTCTAAAATCTGAATTTATGAAATCTCTTTTTAAATTAATTTTTGATAGTTACAGTTAGTATTTCCTATTCATAAATATATTTGATTTGCTTCAATACCTGTTCTCACTCTGTACTATTCTTGATCTGCAATCCATTCTTATTTTTATAGTCTACATTTCTCATTTAAGATTTAATTTTATGTTAATTTTTGTTATTTTGTGAATTTACCTTAGTCCTCCAAATACTCTCATGTGTAACGTGTCAGAGGTGATATTCTAAAAAATGGAATGAGTTTCATCTGGTGATTTAATCATTGTGGCACTAACATAGAATGTATTTATACCAACTGAAATTACACTGAGATGGCTGCAGTATTGCTTGCAGATAAGGAACCACTGGCATATATGTGGCTCATAGTTGGTCAAATTATTGATATTTAGCCCACAAGTACAAGTGGATCTATTTGGGGCAAAGGTCCAATTATTTCTCAGCATTCTTTATAATGTCTAAGACATTCCTGAGAGCATACAAACCACTCAGGAAGACTTTAGAGAATTGTATTAAGTGAATTATTGATGTTTTATATCAATATTAGTTGTTTTAGTAGCTTAAAATATGTCAGAGAGTGAGACTTGAAGAGAGGTAGAGAGCAAGACTTTATGAAAGACAGACAGGCAGACAGACAGACTGAGAGTGTCTCTGACTCACAAAAACATAAAAGAAAGATTTATTTCCCAATTTTTCTAAAGAAAAAGTGTTAAGATGTTTCGTTACCTGTGTTCTAAACATCCTAGGATACTTATCTTGGAAAAGAGAGAGCCATAAATAAATTTATCCTTCAGAATATATGCAGACTTTCTACTCATTAATATTTTATCTTTAAAATATTTATGTATTAGCATTTTTCATACAGTTTTTAATCATATTCTTTACTCTTCGCCTTTTCTTCCCACTTCCGTGCCCCTGCAACCCACACATTATAGTTCTGTCTCTCAAAAAACTAATGTAAGAAAACAACAAAAACAAAATAAAACTCAAAGCAGACAACCCCCCCCCAAAAAAGATGATCAATAAGACCCAAAATATCAAAACAAAATCCAACAAAAACCACAGAGTCCATTTCGTGTTGGAAAAATACTCGTGGTTATGGGTTTGGCTCTCTGGGAAAAGCTATTATTATTATTATTATGCTAAAGGAACATAACAGTAAGATGACTCCCAAGGACATAATGCTCTCCCTATAGAACAGCCGCTTGATCAACTTCATCAGAGAAGGCCATTCTTGGGCTGGAAAGATGGCTCAGCCATTAAAGGCTAGGCTCACAACCAAAAATATAAGAGAAGGCCATTCTTGCAGGAGGTGGTAATTAACAGAGAGATCCACAAATGGACCATGTGCAGTGAGTGAGAAACTTTGAAATATTTGGCGTTAAATGGGATGTCTTTATCAAAACACTCACCTCAGAGTTTGGAGATCTATGCAGAAGAGGGGACAGAAGGCTTTAAGAGTCAAATGTAGTGGATGACTCTAAGGAAATAATATTTTCTACATACAACAGGTTTGATGCACATATGAACTCATGGAGACTGTGAAAGCATGCACAGGATCAAATCACAACACTGAAAAGGAGAAATGGTCGCAAGGCCTCATTCATAATCAAGAAGCACTATACACTTCGTATCCTGCTTGAGAAAAGGAAATCACTCTTCTCCAGTGGAGTCTCAATGCTATCATTTTAAAACAGGCTCTTTATTTTTGAGAATTTTATACATGAAATCCAATTTTAAAATCCAATTTTGTTTTATATTTTTAAAAAATAATATGTATTCATTAGTTCCTCAAAACTTTTTATTTTGAGTGAGTTTTCAACATACGCTTCTTTGGGTAGGATATTTCAGCTGACACTTAGTAACTGATCATTGAAAAGCCCTAATATGCTAGTCCCCTCTCATTGGAAAGTAGCCATTGCATTCTCCAGGTGTGTTCCAAGCCTGGCCCCTTTCCTGAGAACAGAGACAGGTGTGGCTTAGCTACCCACAGTCACCCAGCATTTCCTTCCTAATGTGTACTGCAAGGTGAAAGCCAGCTTTGATGCCCTCTGAGGTGTCCTCTACTCACCAAGATCTATCTAACCCCCCCGCAACACCCCTTGGTGTCACAGCAGCAGGCCTGGGTGACATGCATGAATACTTAATATAGTCACAGAATTGGAGTCTCTAGTACGTACAATCTGTATAAATACGTCCACCTTCTCCCAATCTAATTTTAACATCAGTATTATTACCAGTGAAAGTTCATAATTTCATTGTCTCTTTCAGTGTTTGTATTAGCTTATCCTCAAACAGAAGTGATGCCAAGGGAACAGGAAACCTTGAAAATGTCCTTTAGATTTGATGAAACAAATCTGCCCTGCTACTTGATATTCTGCACAATGTTTGATTTTTTTTAAGTTGTTGGTTTTCAGTTCCCAGTTTCTAACACTAGTCTTTGATGATCTCTAATCATATTTTCTATGGTGTTGTGAACCTTCTTATTTTATTAGCAACACAAAAGGAATCTTAACAGGTAGCTTTAATCTCAGACATAAATACCTCTCCCATCTCTTTACATCATTGTCCACTGAGCAAGTGGGGAAAAACCAGAAAGAATATTCAGGCTCCTCCCAGGCAGTGAAGAAATTTCTGTGTACTCTGATAACTATTTCTTGTGCTTCACATGAAAATTTGTAAAGATAGTCATGACATTTGATCCATTCTCGTTCACTATTGTGATAGAAGATGCAGCAACGTCTCCCAAACTTATTTTTCTCCTAGGAATATTCTATGACAGGATAAGCGAAAAAAACAGGCTCCCTCTACTGTTCATTTCCACTTTTAAGACATATCTCAAACCAAGAAACCTAGATAAAGGAGGTAAACACCACATGACAGTCCTCACATTTTTTTCCACTTACACAAATATCCTGGTCGTGACATCAGGAATCTTGGACTTCAGTGTGTGTATGACTCCTCATCAAGAGTTATTCATGATATCTTTAAAAAAGATTATTTGCCAAAGATCTTACAGAGAAGTGGCCTCTGGAGGGGGAGATTGAGTAGATGTACACTCACAAGTGTTTTGTTTTAGGACACAGCACGTTTGAGTATGTGAATTTGGTGGGCTCAGCCACTTTGTTTCATAGACTTAACACCAAAGCATTCACATTTATATTACTGAATGGTGATACCAACTGCACAGACTCAGGGACTAAAATTTCCTCCCTCTAGTGATCTCTTGTTTAACAGATCCCACAGATGGCTAACTACTGGATCTTTTGTCTAGAGGAGAGAAGCCAGTAGAAATTTTGGCAGGAAGTTCTATATGTAGCCAGACTGGTATCTCAACTTCCCCATTTGACATATCTTAAATCTAAGAAAGTCTGGGAAACATAGTCTACCTGTGTACCAAGAAAGAGAGGGAAAGGTGTGACCATATGGCAAGCCTGAGCCATGGTATAAGAATAGATAGGGGAAAGAAGAAGAAAGAGAAAGAGGAGGAGGAGGAGGAGGAGGAGGAGGACAAGGAGGACGACGAGGAGGAGATGGAGATGGAGGAGAGGAGAAGGAGGAGGAGGAAGAGGAGGAGCAGGAGGAGGAGGAAGAGAAAGAGGAGGAGGAGTAAGAGGGAGCACTAAAGATCTAAAGATGTATAAGGAAAAGTTAGAAGGTACATGTTATCATTGGGAAATGGGTAAAGAAGCATGGTCCCTGATACTTGGATGGAGATGTATGTGCTTATGGGTATCCATTTGAGGCCTCATGAGTCAGACAGCAGGTTCTGAAGCAAGGTCACTGTGTAGAGTAGAGTGCCTTGTGTAATGCATGACACTGCCCGGCCTGGAAATCAAGAGGGTATGGAAAGCAGCCAGGACCATTTCTGTATCCTGAGTGAGGAAGTCACTTTTCAACCATGAGTTTCTTTCTTTCTTTCTTCCTTTCTTCCTTTCTTCCTTTCTTTCTTTCTTCCTTCCTTCCTTCCTTTCTTTCTTGCTTGCTTGCTTTCTTGCTTTCTCTTTCTTTCTTTCTTTCTTTCTTTCTTTCTTTCTTTCTTTCTTTCTTTCCTTTCTTTCTTTCTTTCTTTCCTTTCTTTCTTTCTTTCTTTTCTTTCTTTCTTTCTTTCTTTCTTTCTTTCTTTCTTTCTTTCTTTCTTTCTTTCTTTCTTTTCTTAACTTCATCTATCCAGAGAAGCATCACATCAGGAATTACCATAGAGGTCCATATGACCCAGCAGCATCCTGCTGCTAAAACAGAAACCTGAGTAGTGTTGCTGAGTTAGAGCTTGAGATACTCCTTGAAGGACCACCAAAGAAGGGTCCTAAACCTTATCCTTGTGACTTTACCTTTTAACTTTGCTGTTTCATTTAAAATAATCTTTCTTTCCAGCAGATTACACAGTCTGTGGTACATTCTGTCTTGTTCTAGGTCTTAAAGACGTACTGTTAAAGATTGCTTGTTCTTGGAGCATTCACTTCATTGCTAGCTACAGTGAATATAGACATTTGCAGAATATAGACATTTCCTTGCAATGGAAAATTCCCAGGACTGGAAGCATGGGGAAGTGATTTAACTTCACTTTTCACTATATTCATCAGCCTGAAGGGGGTTTTAAATCTTCAGCCCCACATTGCATCAACTGTGCCATGTCCTCACATTGTTTATCCAGATGGTTATATGAGTGTGTGATCATGGTTTCCTGCTCAGTTCTTACATTTCTAGATTCTGAAATATGTAACAATTACAGTGTTTAAAACAGCATATTGTCATATAAAATTTGAGGACCTAGCCTATGTGAGCCTTCAGTTACTAAATACTTCATTTCTCTGCCTGTTTGTTTGCCTTGCTCTCTTTTAAGACAGGATCTCATTCTATATTAGCCTGGTTGGCCTGAATTTTGCTATGCAGACAAGGCAGCCTGTGATCCACCAAACCCTGCCTCCT
Source organism: Mastomys coucha (assembly GCF_008632895.1). Classification (NCBI taxonomy): domain Eukaryota; kingdom Metazoa; phylum Chordata; class Mammalia; order Rodentia; family Muridae; genus Mastomys; species Mastomys coucha. The sequence continues at coordinate 54,487,386 of NW_022196897.1, forward strand.
GAGTGTTGGCATCAAAGGTATGCCCTGCCACCATACCTGGTTTGTATCACTACCTTTATGAGACTACACAAAATACTTTAGAATAAAGCAAGTAAAAAGGAAACCTAAATTTATAGCACTAATGTTAATATGTGTTCATTTATTTTCAAAATAATACTATAGCAAACACAACATAAGTATGTTCTATTAATATGTAGAGCACCCTTTACTCTCTGGGATAAGATACTATAAATTTAATGTGCTAATGGAATAGAAACACCTCAGAGATGAGGCTGCATTTAAGCAGAGACTGGCATGTGTTTCAAGGTCCTTTTCTCCTGACCCAGTTTAGACCTTCTTCCAGGACACAACGACTATTTATTGAAATATTTCTCCTGTTTGGACAGACCAATGGAAATGCCTAAGAATATGAAAATCATATTATTTATTTCTAAACCAAGCTTTATCTTTATCATTTTACTTTTATAGTATATCACATTTTGCTAGTTTGAGAGACTTGTTTTCAGTCCTTGAACTTTATCATTGCTCATCTTTACTTTCCTCATCTCTATTCCTTAAAAACAGGCCTCCATCAAGGCTTCTGTATTCCAGTGAGCTGTTGAACAACCTCAGGAGTTACTGTTTTTATCATTGATTACATGATCAAACCATGACATCAAATACTTTTTATATAACCTTTATTAAGATATTTAATTCTCACACAGAGAATAGTGCTTAAGAGTGTTTAGTGACTTTAGTTTTAGATAATAATGTCAGGTTATTCAAAAGCCTCCAAGAAGAACCAAATCCCAAACAACTCTTAGATTTTTGGCATATGCTCTGTTCACATCAGAAAACCAAATGACAGCAGTATCCTGAGAGTTGGGTATTTCTAAATATCAGAGAGTAATAACAAAGTTTATCTCATACTAATTACATTGTCCATAACATAATAAAAATTAAGTGAGCAGGATGTCAGGTTTAGCTCTAAACTAAGAAATCAAGCAGGCAATGGGCTCTTTTATCTTTTGGGTTTCATTGTCATTTGCTTGCTTGTTTTCACATGGAGAAATCTGAACCCAGAAGGTGTAGTTACTACTCTAGAGCACACATCTTTTAAGTGGCATTCTTGGATGTGCAGGACGTCTTTCTGCGGCTCAGTTTCTTTTTGTTTGATACATCTCCAAGATATCATGTAGAATCTCATGGGTGAATTCATGCCCCAGCTCCATCTAATGTTGTGTCCTTGACACCATCAAGGACATCTCTAGAAGTTCAAACCCATTTATAAATGATATGCCAACATCCCACAAGGGCTTCTGACTTTTGTAGACATCAATAGTTCTGATTCCCTATTATAATGGTTCATTTTTCTTAGTACTAGAGAGCAAATCTTTTTCCTTAGGCCAATTTTAAGCTTGTGATTGTAGAACTATATGAAGATGAGGCTCTTAATCATCAAGGCATTTTTTCCCCTAAACACTTAGGCTGATGCAATTTTCTGAAATTTAGAAAACAAATTTTGCAATCACTTTTCTTCTTGATTGAAAAGAAGGTAAAAGGACAGATCAAAAAGGCATAATTGCATGGTACATTTAGTCAACAATTATACAGGCAGAGTGTCACAAAGTGTGCATCTTAACTGCTTCAAGACTTATTATAATGTCAGCAGAGGATCCATATGTATTAGGAGGATGGCAGCATGCCCTACTTCACAGCTTAACCTCTGTTTCCTAGCCTAGATTCCAACTCTGGTTCATCCACCTGAAAACTCTAAGACCTTAAGCAAATGCCTTCTCTGGCACTCCTAAGAAGAGTATTTATGTGAGGCTAGGGAATAACCTTTGATGATATATTTAGGAATATCTATTATCTTCCTTAACATGTAAGACTACAGAAATACACTTTCTGGATAGTTCATTCCTCACTGTACAAGAAGCTGAACAAATTGATCACTGCCTCAGGTTGGTAAGAAAAATGATATCAGTAAATATCATCACACTTAGTATCAGCTCATGAGGAGAACACTCATGAACCACTCAGGGCCAGAGGTGACTGTTTCAAAACCAACACGTTTTTTCAGCCTAATTATATCCCTCCCCTATAAACATACCCCTAACTTTCTCCTCTTCTCATCTCATGTATTACAGGGCTAGTAAGAAGAAAATACATGTGCATAATGAGAACAAAGGTTAGTCTAATAGTTCTGATCACACACACAATTCTCAATTGCTAATCAATGAAACTCAGCAAATGCTCCAGAAAAGTTTGTGCTTATTTGTCTAAAGATTTCACTAAGCTTTGCATTTAATCACTTATTTATATATTTATTTATGTGTTGCCAGTCAAGTTAGGGAAAATTATCCTCTGGATGAATTCCCAGTCACTTATTGCATTGTAATTTTTTATTTTTTTATTTTTGAATCTATGCTTTTATATTTTATATTTTATTTTTATTTTTTATTACTTTTATTTTTTTACATTCTGGTTGCTACCCCCTCCTGTTCTATCCTCTACCCTCCCACAGTTCCTCATCCCATTCCTCCTCCCCCATGTCTCCAAGAGGATGTCCCCAACCCACCCACCTCCACCAAGCCTCCCCACTCCCTGGGGCCTTAAGTCTCTTGAGCTTAGGCACTTCTTATCTCACTGAGTTCAATCCAGGCAGTCTTCTGGTGTATATATGTCTGGGGCCCCGATCAGCTCATATATACTGCCAGGTTGATAGCTCAGTGTCTGAGAAAGTCGCAGCGGCCTGGATTAGTTGAAACTGTGATCTTTCTATAGGATCTCCCTCCTCCTCAACTTCTTCCAGCCTTTCCCTAATTCAACCACTGGGGTCCCCAGCTTCAGTCCATTGGTTGGGTGTATCTGCATCTGTCTCTGTCAGTTGCTTGTTGGGCCTCTCAGAGGACAGCCATGCTAGGCACACTGTATAACATCAGTAAGAGTGTCAGGTCTTGGAGCCTCTCCTTGAGCTGGATCCCAAGTTGGGCTGGTTACTGGACAGCCTTTCCCTCAGTCTCTTCTACATTTTGTCCCTGCAGTTCTTTTAGGTAGGGACAATTCTGGTTCTTTCATAGTATTTTTTCATATTGCTTTATATCTAGTCACCATAGAAAGCCTGTATACTCCTTATATAAGTTTTACTTAATCATGGATGTGATCTGGGGAATAAAATATAAAGTGACAAGCACAATGCTCTATTATTTGAATTTTCCAGCATCAAAGAAATGGCACAGAACTACGATGATGAGGGTAGTGACACACAAATCCTAAACTTTTTAGTAGACTTGTGATTCCGCTTAGTGATTACAGACACAGCAATCAGCAAAGACGTGCACATCATCCATCATCCATCTACTCTCTTAGATAAATCGAGGGAAAGCAAGGAGGATGGAGAAGTGGGTCGACACACAGTTATGGAACATGCTGCATGTTTGTATCACAAAAAATTCACCACTGTCTTGCACAATGCTTCTCATTTCTGTGTGTTCAGAAAGTCACTTTCCTCAAACTCACGTTGTGAATCACAACCTGAGAGAGAATTGGAAAGACTAGGCTGTTGAAATGGCTCAGTGGACAAAGGGACTTGCTGCCCCACCTAATGACACAAGTCTGTCTCTGGGACACATGACCCTGTATATGTGCACCCTTCCTTCCTCCATGTCCCCACAAACTACATTAACTAAAGAAATAAAATGTAATAATATTTTAATATCAAAAAGAACTGTCAGATCCCAGGTCATTTCACCACGCGAGTGTTCATGTTTTCTGGGTATTTTCCTTTTCCCAGCATGTAGTTCTCCTTCTTGTCGATGAATTACCACATCTGGAACTATTTCAGCTTTTTGCTTACATTTTGCTTTTGTACACTGTTATAAAAGCTGCATTCCAGGAAGAAACATAGGCTTTTATTCAGACATAAAAATAGGCTAATGGCAATGACAGGGATGGCTGTGAAGGGGGAAGAAAAGCAAGTGATATTGCCAAGTATATATTAGGAGTTACAGTCCTCATTAGAAAAGAACTCAAGCATGTCATATTGTGAAATAGCATATGATAGAAGCTACAGTGTGCTGCTCCAATGGAGTCCATTTACCATATGGTGTGGTAATACAGCCTGTTTCCTTGGGGAATGCACTGAAGATGAAAGGAGGAATCCTCCAGAAAAATATTGAGCAATCATCTCAGTCTGAATAGATTTTATTTATACCAACATGACAATGACTCAGCAAGGATAATGTAATTGCGGACTCTGAGTGCCTGCTGCACTACACTGCACTGGTCACTACACCAGTGGAACAGGAACTCTATCAACAGCATTGAATCTCAGGAGATTATTCTAAAGAACTTCAGGGACAACATGGAAAGAACCAAAAGCAAATGCTTGTAAATTGCTGTTTTTAGAGACAATTGACATAAATAAATCTTTGTATTTTAATTAGTAATCAGGAGGACAAACTTTGGAAAGGAATATCTCTCTACGGAAAGATCCAGCAACACCATCTAGAATACATGTATTATAATAATTTGGGCATAATAAGGCATCTATCCACTCAGAGTTTAGATAAAAAGAATAGCAATTTAATCATGATCTCTCAAACAGTTCAAATGAGGACTGAAGTGGAGGAAGATAACCACTCTTGTATGAACTGAACAAAACACTTTAAATATTTTAATATGGGGAAGATCTACTTATCTGTCTGTCTATGGCATACAGTAATGAGGAAGCAATAATTATCAAGCACACAAGCTGAAGTATTTAAAATGTAATTTAAGGATACTATGATGAAATTAGAGTAATTTAAGAGTGTCTTTAGTAATTCCTATTTTTGAAATGTCACTTTAATTTCCATTTTCAAAAATGTTTATTTATAGCAAGTTATTTGAATTCAGGATTTTACCTCTTTCTCAAACTAGAAAAGATAATGTGGAGGGATATTTACAGGGCATTGCAAAAACAAATCCAAGGAATAAATTGCTTCTTTTTCATCCTCCCAAGTTGATGGGACCTTTAGTTGAGAAATTTCTTTGCCAAAAACTTTATGGATAGACAACCATTATGGCCATTCTTCTTGCTAGAAGATACCATTTAGAGATGATTGTCCTCTTGTGGGAAGTTCAATTTGCTTATCTAGGACCAGTTTTCTACAATGGACTACTGCTGATTCCATGTAATACTCATAATGCCCTAGAACATAGGTAACATCACGTGTGTCTTCCAGATGGAATTGAATAGGGTGAAAATGACTGGAGAGAGAAAAATAGCCCACCAGAACCCAGGAAGGGATGAGGATATGAATTCTAGAAAGTGTGAATAAATATTGTAGGTCACTCTACATTGGACAATAAAAGCATTTACCTAGTACCAAAATAAAATTTCCTTTTAAGTATTCTGCATTAATAAACAAGCCACTTTTTTTGTTTGTGTTCTGTTATTGTTTTTAAGAAATTCTGTTTATATCTTTAAAGTAAATTACAAAAACTACTTCATCTTGGACGGCATAATCCTTGTCACCTTCACTTAAGCTTCATATTTTGTACTTACTTTTGATCTGCAAATGTGACCATGGAGGCTCTTTTATTTGCCAAGAATGTCCCTTTTTCTAATAAGACCTCATGGATTATTTTTTACCATCATAACTAAAGCCATATCATTGTAATTCAATGTAATAAAATATGTGGCCATAGTATATATGTTACTCCACATCACTATGATATTGCTTGTTATATATCATTTAATATCTACAGTCGTTGGCTCAGGAAAGAAGAGAATCATTGTATTTTCAATATCAAAACAAACCAATAGTTGTCAAGACACAGAGAAACCCTTATTCTTCCATTCTTATCTTAAGAAGATGCAAGAGCATTGATCTGAATCACAGAACTCTCTGCTTCTTATCAAGGGACCATGGCTTACACATGAACACACACATTCCAGTGTCTTTTTATAATTGGTACCTGAACAGAAGCCATGCATCAGACCCTTTAACTCACCCAAAATGAATGAATGAATGAATGAACATTGTTTATTTTCTGTTCCACAAAAACCCATTCCATTAGCTTGACACTGTTTGAGAAGACTGTTCATTGAAATGTCATCCTGTAGAGGGAGAGTCACATCTCTTTGCTGGCTTCATTTTTACAGCATCTTATTGCTGATTGGAGTCTACTTCAAGCTGGGACATAGTACCAAAGTTCTCCAACTGCTTTCCTAGTTCAAGAAGCAGGAGAAACCCCACCATACATAGTATCACATTTTTCTGTGCACATTTTTTCATTCTTCTGGACTGGAGTACTTCCCAAGTCATTCACAAATCTAAGCGCAGTTAAAGGTCATAATTCTTAGCTCCAGTCAAAGCAATAGCCTGATTTTTTTTTGCAATATTTAATATCTCTGAAATTGCATGAATATGACCTGTAGTGCTGTGAAAAGACCAAGCCCCGGATTATCAGAAAGTGCTATCCTTTAAAACTATTTTTGAAAATACATGGTTAGAATAAAATAACATAAAGGGAAAAATGAGAAGAAGAGTCAAATTTGTACCAGGTTCACAGAACTTTGGAAGTGATTTTAAAACTAATATTCCACATGTGATGTAATCTCCTTAACTGAACACTGTGCGATCTTTGTGAAGTCCTAGAGTTTGGTAACTGAGTCAAACAGATATCTAATACGAATACTAAAACTATAATCCACACATTCAGGAAGTAGCAGAGAATGCTAAAGTCTGGGTGGGATGGAAGAAGATGGGTTAAGGTGTAAGGAACAGGGCTTCCTCACCTATTCTGAGTGGCCCATACATCCTTTCCAAAAACAATCCAGTGGATCTGCCCTCTCTGGGTGGGATGAAATTACATTTAAATAAAACAAATCCTGGATTCTCCTCTTCAGATAGTCTTAAATCTTATTGGAGTAATAATATTGGCATCACGAGTCACTGAGTCATCTCCACTGAGTGGAGATTCTAGCAGATCATATACTTTCTGAATAAAACAATCTCTGGGAAATGACTTTTTAACATTTCTTTGATGATTCCTAGGTTCATATACTTCAGGATGCCTTTTACAAGGGATGTTGGCCTTTCCCCTGCAAAGGTTTTTAAATGAATCCCTATTTCTTAACCAGAAGAACCTGTGGCTTCATTAAGTTAATATTAGAACCGTGTCTTCAGTGATTAAAAAATTGGATTTTAAAACTTAAAAAAAGTAAGAAACATAATTATTCTGCAAAACTATGGGTAGTAACACATGATTTTTTTTTCAAAAACATGTTCAGGTGAATGTAATCCTTTTGGTGTAAATATAGGAATGGTCTTCTATTAGGCACATGGTTGTTATTCATTTTACATAATCCAAGGCTGTCTCAGGGATGTGTTAAGCTCTGAACCATTTGAACAAAGACATGATTCTTGAAGTTTTGAAGTTTAAGGAATATGAAAGCATAGTGACATGATTATTAAGTTAAATTTTAAATATATTAATGTTTTGATGTTTGGTTAAGGCTTTATTATGCTTTTATTTTGTTTGCAAATTAATAAATTCACTTTTTAAAGCAAGTTAAGATGTCTAGCCCAAGCTAAAAGTTCAGTGACTTCTCATGTATCTTCCACTCTCTACAGGCATGTATTCTCTCATCAATATCCTTACCAGAGTGGTCATTGGACTAACCTATCTCAATTCTGCATACTTTCCGATAGCTCTTAGTCTGCACTTGAAATCTGTATAGGAGTTTTGCATTATATAGACACAGACAAATATAAAAAGATACTATAAAGGTGTCATACAATCTAATGCTATTACCCTGACAATATTCTGAGTTACACCCTTTTGTATCAGCAGCCCAAATCCCAAGCCTTTGGAACCTTTGACATTTTAAAAACAGTCATAAAACATTATAAAGTCTAAAAAATTTTAGATCAGTTTCTCATATTAATATACATTTATTTAAATATCTTCTAAAAATTTTCATGGCTTGGATCTCATTTTACCCTAACATCAAATAATAATTTACTACTTTTATTGGGGCTTCTTGGTTGCCTCCAAGTTCTGATAATTGTGAGTTATTCTGCTATAAACATCTATGTGTAAATTTTGCATGGACATAAGTTTTCAATTTTGTTATGAACATGACATCGTTCGAAGGAAAAAATGGTATGTCTGTGCTTTATTTCTATCTAGTGGCAAAAGATTGAATCTCTCACCATTCATTCTAACTGTACCAGTTAGATTTTATAGTCCTTTGTCCTATGTATTTAGTTACTGAGAGAGAAGAGAGAGAGAGAGAGAGAGAGAGAGAGAGAGAGAGAGAGAGAGAGAGAGAGAGAGAGAGAGAGAGAGAGAGAGAGAGAGAGAGAGAGAGAGAAAAGGCTTTGTGCTTTGTGTATGTGTGTGGGGAGACCAGAGGTCAATCTCAGATGCTGTTACACAGGAGCTGTTCACTGTCTGGGTTGTAAGAGAGTCTCTAACTGGCTTGGAACTCTCCAATTAGGCTTCATTGATAAGAGAGCAAGTCCCAGAGATCCACCTATCCCACCTCCTCAGCACTGAAGTTATAAGAACATATCAAGAGGCCTGACTCAAATTCTCATTCTTGTATAGTAAGAACATTACCAACTGGGAAATGTACCCAACTACGGTGGCATTCATAAGTAGAACTTTCTATCTACTCTACTTTATTAGGCGTTTGTTTGTTTGTTCCTTTGTTGATTTATTGTTTGTTTCTTCATTTACTTATCCATTTCTTTTTGTAGATAGGTATTGAACCTTGGCATTTATTGTTGTTAGTTTTCTTTCCTCCCTCGGTTTGTGAGGTGCATGTGGGTTTTGTTGTGGTTTTGGTTTTGAGTTTTTTCTTTGTCTTTTTCACCATGACAATTTTGTAGATTACATTTATTGTTTTTGGAGTCACAAATAAGCATAAATTCCTAGAACAAACCCCATTTGGTTTCATTGCAGTTCATTTGCTGTATCGTTGGGGAGAGTATGAGACAGTGGTCTGTGGGCTTCCCTCTTTGTTAACACAGCACTTGGCTTGTTTTCATGCTGCAGTGATACTGACCTCTGTTTCTATATCCAGAGAGAGATGTGAAAGATGAAAATAATTTTTTGTTAAATATTTGATAGAAATTCTTGATGAACTTGGGTAGCCCTTCTGTTTTCTAATTTTGAAGAGAGTTAATTATAGATCTGATTTTTTAACTGGGTAGATTTTTATGTTTCTTTTTATGGGAGTTTTGTCCAATTGTGCCTTTTTAAAAGTTCGTCCATTGTATAAAGGTTAGCCTGTCTATGGACCTAAGTAAGATCTTCATGTTGTTAGAATGTTTCAATAAAGCTGTTAAAAGTTTTTCAAGCGCTTGAGTTTATATGTTATTTGTTTCTAAGTTATTTTAGAGGATAAATAAAAAGTTTTATAATTTCAATGCAATAGAATATATATTAAGGACAGAGGTATTTTGGATTTCCATCACTATATCTACAACTGTGTTTTTTAGAAGTCAGATAAATATGTACAAAATTACATACCAGTATTCAAAATATAAATAAAGATTTCTATCAGTCTTCTCAAAACAAAGAATTATATCATATCTTTTACTGAGCAGGTTAAATGTGGCTCTGAGCTTCCTGGAGAAGCTCAGTATATATCTTCTCACCAGAGTCCTACAGTTCAATTGTTGAACAAATTTAGCTTCCTAGGCATAGATTTTGTCACTTTTCATACATAATTACATCCCTCACAGTAACTTACTTTTAAAACTATTTTGAAAACCTGTGAAATTACATAATTCTTATCCCAGTAAAGAGATAAATTGTATCTTCTATGCATTTCTCCCAAATGTCACACCTGAAAGATGTCTACCTTGTGGCTGAAGGGGACTTCTACAAGGACATTGAACAACCTATCAAGACTTCAACAGAAAACACAAAGTTCCTTATATCAACTTGTCTTGCATCTGCCCTCAATGAATGTCGCTACATTCACACTAAAAGGTCATTCTGTGTAGGTTACTATGTAGGGTAGGATGCTCCTGTAAGTCAGATAGGAGTTTCTCACGTCATTTAATTTGACACATGACAGGGACACAAAATGTCTAGAAAGGGCATCTCTCTTCTATTAAATGTCACCATGCCAGCCAGATGTTTGCTAGGTCTGGAGAGGGCAGACTATGTGTAATGTTTGCTTCTAAATCAAAGGGAATGTGAGAAGGCAGAGCTGGCATTTTAATAGAGAGGAAGGGAAATCTCTCCTGAAGCCAATCCAGAGCCCTTCAGACAGAGATATGAGGCAGAGCTCACTCCAGAAGCATGTACCTCTGGTCAGATGTCTGAATTATGTGTCAAGACATGAAGTATGTGTCAATTTATACAAGGTTTGTTTAACCTGGAATTTTCAAAGACCAGGAGTAACTAACCTTTCAAATCAACCAGAATAATTAAGGTTCCTGTTCCTGTCCTGAATTTTAAAAAGTTTACATATTAAGTATTCATTGTCAGCATGATTTCACCAAAATATATAATTCCAGTGAATTGATAATAATTAACCCATTGCTCTGAGTGATTTATACACTTCAAATTATATAATACCATAGAGTAGGGAAGGTAATAGAGAAAGAAGTATCCAGAATCAGAGTAGAAAACATACAACTTATGAGGAAAACAACAAAACTACTCCATAATTTCATGGCAGTAAAATAATCAGTAAGAAGAAAAAGTGTCCTTTATATTAAGGCAATTTTTAAGCAGGATAGAACAGAAGTCATGGCCATTGCCTGCTTCAGCTGTTGGAAGTCAATAATGAGTGTTAGTATATTTACTGCAAATAGAAGTAAAGCAAAAAAATAAATAAAATAAAATGTAAGTTGTTCTACTTACAGAGCTAGTAAGTATAATTAAGTTAAGTAATATATGAATACTTTACATTAAAATTTTTCTAAGTATGTAGTTTTGCTGTGGAATTTTCCCATCTTTAATTATCACACATAAACCCTTGCTCTTTAAAGTAGTTGTCAATTTGATCTGTATAGGAAAACTCATTCAGAGTTGTTTCTTTGTTGGTTTGTTATTCAGCTTTAGTTAGCAGAGGAAACAAGTATTGTCTTTTTCTTAATTTATTGAAAAATTACATTTTTGTTTCTTAACCTTGCCACAATCTATCAATATAAGCATCATAAATGTAATAAAACCTTTTTTCAGCAATGTTTCCCCCACCAAACACCTGAAGTTCATGAATCTTTAAAGGAAGTCCATGTCCTTATCCAGTGCAAACCTGCCTTAGTAAAGTCAGTATCTCCACTTTACAGTGTTTATTCCTTTAGGATTTGAGCTGGTGTTATTGCATTATTACTTGGTAGATGGACAAGCTTGGTTTTTGATGAATATAGGAAACAGTTTAATACTAAGGTCACGATGCAGTTGTCAAAAGAACCTGATAATGACTTGTGAAGGGTCACAGAGGAAAGAGGGACAAAGATGCTGCTGGTGCATACATTACAGAAAAAAACAAAACAAAACAAAACACCACTTTCTCTGTTAATTAGAAGTAATACGAGATAGTAAATAAAATCTTCATGTTTCCTCACTCCAATTCAGTGAGACACTGATGAACTGAAACATCTCCCTGTCTCCTCTTACTTTGTCCTAAGCTCCTGCCCCCTGCGTGCCCTCTTCCTGTGCAGTGCTGCACTGCCTGGTACATAAGATGGTGATCTATGAGTCAGAGCCATACCCACTAAGGAAAAGCAGGTGTGAAAATATGACAGGGAGATAATTCTCATGTGTACAGACACAGATTAATCCTGAATGTAAATTCAGCAGAAAATTAAAGGCCTCTTTAACTAAGAAAATGTAATACTCATATTTACAGAAATATCTGAGTGTTACTTGACTTTGCCAGAAATATACTTCCTGTGTCTACTAAGTGAATTGAAACATGAAAATGTACAAACTTCTAAAAAAAATTTTTAAAGGACTATTGAATTTTGTTTGACACCAGAGTTGACAGGCAGTGTGATTAATTGCTACCTATAACTGCAGATTCGTCCCAGTGGTTATCCCTTCTCAGTACCAATTAATAACTCCACAAAAATCTCATTCATTCCAGAATATTAAAGAATGATGGCTTGTGGGAATTGTGCTAAACTAACCCTTTCAATTACATTTTGAGTTTTATGGGGTACTGAATAATAGTTTATGAGTTTATAATAGTAAGTACCAGTGAGTTATTGTTAAATTGTGATTACTATAATTACACATGTTTATCTAGAGAATTCTAATTGGCATTGTCTTCATGTTTAAAAATAGCCTATTATACTTAATTGTTCACATAATGTATAGGTTCATTATAACAGGGAATCAGGTACAAAATACCATGGTACAGTAATTCATCTGAAGTCTACAGAACATAAGAGATTGGCTTACAATGCTCAGAGCTATGTGGATTTTATAAGTAGACAATCTGGAAAGGTAGTGCTCTAATCACAAACCCCTGTGCATAGTTTGGACCCCATGTTCCAGTGTTGTTCTTCTATTGTATAAATAATTCACTGTATGAATTTATAAAGACATCAACATATAAAACAAAATGAAATGTGATACAGCTTCCTAACTAAAGAGATTGCAGTTCAAACTGCAGTATGATTCCAGTAGCATGGCATTGGTTTGCAGAATCACTTTACTTATATAATTTACTTTCTGTCAATTGTAAAAAAAAGTATGAAAAGATATATGTGTATCTTTATTTCGAATTCAATGCCATAAAAACCTAAGCTTTGCAATTTGTAATAGTTCATAAGGAAAGCAATCTATAAGGTCATTTTAGCATTTAAATAATACCTTCACAAAACTAGTTGAAAATCCATTAATCCAATCCTAAATTTAAAATTCAAAGGGAAATCTGATTATAATTATTAATCCTAAATAATCAGGATAAATTGAAGCCCACTAAATCACAGTCCAATTCTTCCTCCTTAGCATTGTTGTACCGGCTGCATTCAACTGAGAAGAAAAATGAGAACACAGATCAAATTAAGAGAACATTGAAAGAGGGTCTGATTGTTTGGGAAATATGAAGGGTCGTTGAGTAGATGTGGTGGATGACGAAGTAACTGTATAACTAAGTTGTAAAAACAGATAAACCTAGTAAATCAGAAACCGCAACCTTCCTTTATCTGGTTTGTTGTTTGCATCCACTGCCAAAGTTTTCTCCTGATGTGGCACATTGGACTTGATACACCCTTTCTTACCTTCTGCTGTTGTTTCTCCATGAATAAATTAAGAACATTTACCAGCATAAGTGAGGGAAGTGGAAGATGCAAACATAGAAACAGAAGGGTCTTACTTAGCATTCTTATTCTAAATGAATTTCTTCCATAAATGTTGTTTGAATCTCTGTTATTCTAACTTAAGTGATGCCTTGTATATAAATAAGAGTTGTTAAAATGTGTTTCTCTTAACAACATCCACCTGTTTACATTATTTTATAGTTTATAACAAAGGGCTGTATTAAAAGGTCTGTACTCTGGTCATAACTCCTGTTTTACGTATTGTCTGTCTGATCTATGAGGATAATATTTTTTTTAAAAAAAAACTCTTTGGTTTTTGATCAGTAAAACAGGAAGCAAACAGAAATCCTACTGCAGTGACTAAAGGATTAAGTAATGCATGAAAATATGCAAACAAGGATGTGAACCCTGTGTTGACTAAATCAAAACTTACTAGTGATTTTATCATTTTTAAATAAGAGATGAGTGTCACCACCTCACCGACCAGTGGAAATAAGGAAGCGACCACGAGCTCTTCTCCAAGCAGTTTATTCAGGAACCTTGTATTACCTCTTTCTTTTTCTTTCCTTTCTCTTTCTCTTTCTCTTTCTTCCTTTCTTCTCTTCTCTTCCCAGCCCCCAGCACTCGCTGGTTAAATACTTTCCCTAGTCCCAATCAGCATCGGCTACGCAGCAAATCATAATAGGCTGCGGGAAATCATGCAAGCTTGCATCACAAACTGGAGGTACTCAGCTTTTCCAAATAAGGGCTTGTTTATCACAATGCTCTCTGCTCTGGCCAGAGATCAGGTGCCAAATATATAGGGTGGCAGTTGCAGCTCCCCACAGATAAGATTGTCAAATGCTTGCTTCTTTTTCTTGGAAGCATGGATGGAGCTGTTCACAGACCACAGATGCATGCTGTTGACTCCTGCTCATCATCACAGCCTATCATGGTGTTTTACATAGCTCTGCCAGACCTAAATACATGACAGAAATGTCTTCTACATTTTCATAAAAGTCATTCATAATAATGTTTATTAGTACATGGGCATGCCAGCAGGGTCTCCTTTCCAGGGTGAAGCTGATCCACTTGTCTCACTCTCTATATAAAGTGGTCCAACCAACTTTACATCTGTTTAACAAGATTATCACACAGCTCACACAGCTCTGTCTTGTATGTGTGAATATCATGACTTTCTGAAATACATCCTTACAAACTAACAGTGTCTGGCTCTGAACAGCCTCTGACATAGACTTTAAAATATGTAATCCATAGGCTTAATTATTTCATCCACTGGAAAATGCCTATAATCTCTAGAGAGTGAACCAGAGGGAAACACAACATTACTATCATTCTTATATCCAGAATCTTATATCCAGACTTATAAACTGAATTGTTTAAAAAAATATTTGCAAATAAATGAAAATAACACACACTAAAATTAACCTGAGGCAAACTCTATACAACTTAATGATCTTATAAACATACAGACATAATTGGCATTCTGAGTGGACGCTGTAAACCTTCACATTAAGACTTACAATTTAAGTATCAAGTATATTTTAATAAAACATATGGTTTATGTATCACACAATAAAGAACTTCGGGCTATCATGCTCAAACGTCTCATTTAGGAGGGTCTGGTAGGGCCCAGGCATCTAGTTTTTATTTCATGTGACATTGCATGTTGTCAATAAGGCTTTTTATTACTGACAATAAAACTCTTGACTTTCCCAAAACTGTTCATAGATTTTGTCATGAATAGTTCTTTTTCCTTCTTATTTTAAGAATTAATATATCTAAAATTTACCCTGGAAATAATTTCTCAATCGCATAAATATTGTATATGGAGAAATAAACCTCTACAATTAAAACAGTACATTTGAAAATTTAATTAGACAGCTCTGAGTGACTAAACTGGTTAATTGCTGATCTCAATTTTGAACTAAAAAGACACAAGCTAAGGAGAATTTTAAGGAACACAGGTTTAGTAGGCTTATTAGAATATCATCTTTTTAAAATAAATAAATAAATAAAATGCAGGATAGTTACATGAGCAAAAATTTTCAGGTCAATTCAATGACTTGAATAAGACAGTCTTCTACAAGTTGTCAGCAGATTGCATGGTTGGAGTAGTATTGCTATTTGTACGTGGTCACCTGCCCTGGCTCAGTTTCCTTTCTCCCTCTCTCAGGTTGTTTGAACATCTTTGCAGCAAAGCCACTTGCTCTAGGGTTGTCCATACGTTATTTGCTGAGAGTAATGGGTAAAGAAAATGGTGCCATCATCACTATACACCTCTTGATGCTTTGTCATCTTGCAATATGTATCTGTCTTTACATCAATCATACAGCTTAAAGACGTGATGGAGAAGAGTTAAATGTGTCTTACTGTTGACTTCTCTCAACTCTCCTCCAGGTTTTCAGTAACACAGGGCTTAACATACGGGTCTGTCATGTAATCTATGACGTGTCAATATTCCTGCCATTCTCTTGTTCCTGTAGACTGAGCACACAATTTTAAAATATGTATCCATGTGTTACAACTGTGCAAATGATTCCATAGGGTAACTGAATCAGAAATCTTAATAACTTTAAGAAGTAACAACAAGACAACACCCAGAGGAAGCTCCACTCCCAGATGCTCTGACAAACCCAGGATCAGAAGTAAGCAGGAACCAACATCTGTCCCAACGCTGGGAGTAACTGGGACCAGCGGGACCAGGCACTTAGGAACTCCACCAGCCTAGTGACTCCGGTTCCTTCTGGTCTGTCTGGGTTAGTGTTCTGAGCAGACCTTGGGCACAAACTCTGCAGCCAGTCCCACAACACACAGAGAAAGCCACACTTCCGGATGATCTAACAAGCCCAGGATCCCAGGATCCCAGAATCACGGGATCACAGCGGCAGCTTGACTCTGAGGAGTTCTGACACAACCAGGATCAGAGGAAGGACTGGCTCCAGTAAGATTAACAAGGGTAGGTAGCACTAGAGTTAACCGGATGGTGGCGGGGGGCAGGGGGAGCGTAAGAAAATAAACAACACAAACCAAGGTCACTTGCCATCATCAGAACCCAATTCTCCCA
>NW_022196897.1:54504506-54511384 GCF_008632895.1 Mastomys coucha
CACCAAATGCACTAAACAAAGAAAGAATATTAAAAGCAGTAAGGGAAAAAAGGCAAGTAACATATAAAAGCAGACCTATCAGAATTACGGCAGATTTCTCACCCGAGACTATGAAAGCTAGAAGATCCTGGGCAGATGTTATACAGACCCTACAAGAACACAAATGCCAGCCCAGGCTACTATACCCAGCAAAACTCTCAATTACCATAGATGGAGAAAACAAGATATTCCATGACAAAATAAAATTTGCACAATATCTTGCCACAAATCCAGCCCTACAAAGGATAATAGATGGAAAACATCAACGTGAGGAGCAAAACTACACCTTAGAAGAAGCAAGAAGGTAATCTTTCAACAAATCCACACAAACCTAATTCTACCTATTACAACAAAAACAACAGGAAGTGACAATTACTTTTCTTAATATATTAATTTGAAAATTAATATTACCAACATATCCTAATCGATTGAAATACAATAATATGAGGAATTGGAAATTGGTTGATTGTCATCCAAAGATCTCTCTACTTCGATAATTGGAGAAATAGGTCCAACATTGTACAATCTATATATACTTTCAACTTGTTTGTTCGTGACAGTGTCTGGCTGTGTACAACATAAGGGTCTTAAAATCTCGCTTCTCCTATCTCTGCCTCTCTATTAGTAGTATTGTTTAGGTTTTCAGAACAGCTTATATATTTCAAAAGTATTTATATACCCAAAAGAAACATAGACGATTAACTAGGGAGGTGGCTTGTAAGAGAACAACAAAGTGAAACTGAATGCTTTGCTTGACATTTTAACCCTTGTATCAAGTTTGAAGAAGAGGACTTTATAAATTACTCCTTCTCTCAGATGAATGCTTTTCCAAATTATCACAGCTAATGAACCAAATTTTTACCCTCACCTAATGTCTGTGCCACCCTCCAAGCAGAACCATTTTTCATTGAAACAGTTGGCGAATGACTTTATGGATAGACTATCTTAATACCTATATCATTTCTTAAATGAATGTAACCTGTTCTCTGTGGGCTGAGAATGAAGTCACTCACTCAAGTCAAATAACTTGGACCATAGCAGGAAGTCTGTATCCAAAAATCGAGCCTACAATTCATTTCTTGGTGCAGCAGAACTATCAAATCTCAGCTTAGCTACAATGGAGGTAAAATCCTTTGGTGATGTGAGGGTCATTGAAATACAGCCTTATTACAATGAACTCCAATATCTAAAAGTTGTTCTTATTTTGGGCTTGAACCACAGTAAGCGCCAAGATTTTAAACTCTACTAAATACAAAACAAACAAAAAGACTTTATTCATGTTCATTTAAGAAAATACTAGTAGTGATATATTATTTTTAAGTATACACCTAATATATTTGGAGTTATTTAAAATTCATGTTGAGAGAAATGTATTTTCACTATTGCTGTAGATGAGCATCTACATAAGACTGTTAAATTGATTGTTATTTTATATCACACAACTTTTATAATACTTATTTTTATTGTTATAATATTTTATAAATTTTAAGGAATATGACAAAAAAGATATTTTAGGTATTGAAGGGGGATCTATGGGAGGAGCAGTGGTACAAAAGGAAAACAAGAATGTAATTCAATTCTATTTAATTAAAATATGTTTTTAAATGTTAAAAAAAGAGAAGTAACAACAAAACTTATTTTTGACTGCCTTAGATGTTGGGCATCCTACAGGGTGTCATGTCCTGCATCTTACCCACTGAGCCAAAATATGTAAGAAATGCTTGGTATATAGGAGGACTTTTATGAAAGGAAAACTATTACATTGAAGGCACCTAGATTGTTCTCTATCTGAAAATGTCAAAATAAATCAAACTGTTAAGTATCTCCATAAAAATACCAATAACATAAGTAGGTTTATATTTTTATGTGCTAATAATTATATTGAAGATTGCCTCCTTTGTATCTAAAGTAATCTATATGTAGAAAAGAGAGATTGACTACTAGTGTCATATAGGTCAGTTAAAACCAAGAATCCATTTTTTATGTCAGGAATGATCATCTGTGTATAGTGGTAGAACAATATGACAGGAGATGGAGGAGCTGATACCCAGAGGCCTCCTAGCCTGAGTCGAAAGTACATACCATCTTCAGCAATACAAATGGCCTTCAACAAGTATGTACCTAAGAACAATAGCAATTGCTTAAATTATTTTAAGAGTCTCTTAGACAGTCCTTATCAATAATCAAAAGATGGCTTCTCATCTGCATTTTGGTGTTATGGTGTTAGGATTTTTCTTTGGTGGTCTGTGGCTATTGAAGAGATCATTGTCAGCCCATATGGTTAAGTTTTATTTAATCTATATATGTATATTTGTATATAGACCTACTTATATTATAGGTGTTTTATGTAGATAGCAGTGTTATTTCTTATGAAATTTTCAGATATCTTTACTCTTTTTGTTTGTTTATTAACACTCCATTTGAATTTATCTAACTCCTCTTCATACATTATAGACTACCTTTTTTTCTCCATGAGAAGTGCTTTTCATGACCAGAATGTGCCATGTAACATTTCAGAGGGAAAAAACAAACATTCATATACAACTACGGCACCTATAAACAACAACCAGCACAACACAATAACTCAGAGTACAGGAGTGGTACACCTATCCTGTTGGTAACCAACAACTCTATATAATATTCACTGCACATCAAAGCATCCGTGTACTAGAAACCTACTCAAGAACCCAGGACTAATATAATCATGAATCTTGGAGGAGACCTACAAATGACATTTTACTAAACCACTATATTCCTAAAATATACTACAAATAATTATGCTTATACCCACACAGAAGTATACTTCTTATTCCTCATTAAAGAATCTTTTCTTTGAAATAGACAAAGGTCATTACAGAAGATCACAACCAGTCAAAATGTAGAGTTGATGTAGAGTCCAGTTCCAACTGATACATCTATACTATGAATCCTGCACCTAACCCTCAAGGATATTGTTGAAGTGGGGACAGAAAGATATAAAAGACAGAGGAGCCACGAGTTTTCTGTGAGATCCTTGAAATTCTGTCTCCCAGAAATGGCAGAAGCTATACCCATAATTTCTCACAAACAAGATTCCCTAAACATAAGTTAAGCAAGAAGGACGTCAATAGACATGATAATGTTGACTGGAGAATATCTATGAAACTTCAAACTCATGCAAAGAATTAAAGGTACCTAAGGGATTCTGAGAGTAGGATGAATAGACTTCGTTGGGGAAAAACACACCAATTAGTTATTCAGTACCAAGTAGTCACCCCTGAAAACATTAATAAGTTATATTATGCAGACTGAACAGTTTTTATTTGAGAGAGAGAGAGAAAAAAAGAGAGAGAGAGGGGGAGGGAGATGGAGATACGGAGAGACAGAGAGACAGAGACAAAGGGGGAGGGAGTGTATACAAAACATCAGTAAAAAGATAAGTCATGAATTTGAAAGAGAATAAGGATTGGTGTAGGGAGTTTGTAGAGAAGAATGGAAAGAGAAAATGATATAATTAATACAAAAAATAAAATAATTTGAAAATAGTGACTAAGTTTTCATGTTGGGAAGATGGTTCCGCCTGTAAAGTACCCAATGCACACAGACCTGAGTTCAAGACCGAACTCACACAAGGGCATACTGATCTGCTCTTATAGTCTCAGTCATGAGTGGGGAAGGAGACAGGAAGAACTCCCAAGTTTGGTTTCTCAGCCTCATTTACTCTGGGCATGTCAGATGTTTGTGATAAACTCTCTCTCAGCACATCAGGTAGGCAGTCCCTAAGGCATCAGTTAGGTTAAATGGTTAATCCCTGGCTTCTACAGACATACATGTGCATAGACATGGACATGTGCCTTTTTCTCATACATGCACATACATGCACACACACAAGCATACACACACACACACACACACACACACACACACACACACATCATAAAGAATATGCTTTCAGCCGAGCGGTGGTGGCACACGCCTTTAATCCCAGCACTTGGGAGGCAGAGGCAGGCAGATTTCTGAGTTTGAGGCCAGCCTGGTCTACAGAGTAAATTCCAGGACAGCCAAGGCTACACAGAGAAACCCTGTCTCGAAAAACCAAAGAATATGCTTTCAGTAACTTTCAGTTAATCAATACACATGCATTGATTGATAATTCAAACTCTCTTGCATGCTTCCTGTTATGACACATGTGCTTCTGTTCCTAATTCACATCCCTCCTTAAAGCTCAATCATGTTTCTGATGTCTCAAACCTATTGGTATTTTTTTTTTTTTGTACAGAATATGGCTTCAGGGATTACAAACATTCAAATTAATTTCCCACAGGTCATGCAATGTTTTGGAAGAGATATCAAGTAGCATGCTAAGGTTACTTCATTTAAGAACATTCTTAATTAGTCAAATTAACTGAGCTTCCCCATAGTAATTTACTGAAAAATGTGAAGAGAAGTCAGGCAAGATGTTTCCTAGTGAATAAACAGAAACTCTGCCCTTCTAACCCTATTAGACACTTAACTAGTCAAGTTGTCCTTCAAAAATTATTACATTAATACCCCAAATAAATGAAGCAATGAAAATTGCTCTGCCCTGGATGATTTTATTCAGAGATTTATTATTATCTACCCAGAATGCTCAGCAACCAGCATGACTATTTTTTTCCATTATTAGTGTCTAGCATTACCCAAACCTATGAGCATCACCACATTATGCCTCCCAAAGCATGGAGTCCTATTAGAGACGCCTCAGATGTCCTCTTCCCTAGATCCTCGGTAACAAACCCCAGACATTTTAATGACATAGAAGAATCGTTTCCAAGTCAGGGCTGTTAAGGCTGTGAAGCAAAAGTTCTTACACCCTCCAAGAATAACCCAAAGTTCAATGGTGCTAGTAGGCTGTCTTAAGGCTAGAGATCACTCGGAACTACATTACAGGCATTAACACTACCTATGTAATAATAAAATGAATTTAAATTGTCCACAGAATCATAATTTTAGGAAACATTAGGCCAATATTTTCCCTAATTGCATCATTACATTCTAACTAAATTTCTTGTGTGTGTGTATGTATATATGTATATATGTAGGTATGTATATATGCATGTGTTCATGTGTTTGCACAGGTAGGTTGTACACACTTTGTGGTATTTTCTTTGTTGCTCTTAAGATTATGTTTTGAGTCAGGATCTCTCATTAGACTTGGAGTTCTGTAGTTCAGCTAAACTGGCTGTAAGTAAATGCACGGAACTTCATGTTCTGCATCCCCAACCTGGGATTACAGGTGCACATTGTGTGAAGCATGCTTTTTATCTGGGTACTAGGTATTTAACTGAGGTCCTTTACCTACTGATCCATGCCTGTAGCCACATCCTGTGAGACTGTCTCGTAGAAAAAAAAAGAAAGCAAAAGAAATCTGCCTTTGGAAATCAAGCACAGATAAAACCATTCTCTGAAAAATATATTTTCTCCAGAGAACAGAGCAACTGAAATCAGATACTGTAATAGTGGTTCCCTTTAAAAAATGCTTGCAGTTGTCTTAATGGAGGTGAAGAAGCAAGAATAGCCTGGGAGGAAATGCAGGTGTACTTGTGGGCTTTCGCATGTCATTTCTCTTATTTAATCATATTCAAGGGTGAAACCCAGAGGTTGGAAGTCAGTGGTGCCCAGGATGGGATGCTAACAAGTACTGAGAGTGGTAGGAAGATTTGGAGGGCATATATTCTGCTTTGTTCTTGCAAAATTCTGACATTCAATCGAGAGATGGGGATGTGTATAATAGAAAACCTAATAATATCGTGGGAAGCATTTCCTTTCATCCACAAAAGAGGACATACAAAGAGGACAGATGGTGATACATTTGTGGTAATAGGCCGAAGCACTGAAGCTTTTTTTTTTTTTTTTTTGACAGAGCTTGCCCACAGACAGAATGCAGTGGCAGGACTCTAATCTGGCTTTATGTTGCCAGTTGCTCACTGACTTTCTCAGCCTATTAGTAAGTGTTCAGAGACTGAGTTTGGTTAGCTTTTCTCTGCTGTGGCTACATGTCCTGCATTGAATTGGTTTAGCCATATCATTTCAAATTGTGCATCTGGACCCCTATCCTTACCTGGAATTTGATAAATGGAAAATGTCTCCTTACCAATCATTTTCTTTCTCCTCGATTTTGCCTAAGAGCTAAAATATGCCTTCCAAACCAAACTAGGCATCAGACTCATTGTTGGATGTGTAGAGCTTGTGTTTGTTTCTGTTTGTTTGTTAAGTTTGTTTGCTTCATTTTATTGGTTTGGCTGGTTTGTTTTGTTTTGTTTTGTTTTTTAGACATTGTCTTTTATTTACCCCAGGCTGGCTTAAAAATCACTAAGTAGCACAGGTTAGCTTTAAGCTCACAGTAGTCCTCTACCATAGCAGAAATTATGTCCTCCATTTCTGATGCCCTACTTTGTTCCCAAGAAATCCTTTATCTTAGCAATTTGAACAAATGGATTTTTTAAAAATGTTCTCACAGGATAACCTGATATTCAGTTAGGCTTGCTTACTGCTGGGTTAAAGACATCAAAATTATGAAAAGGAGCAGGTAGGTTAGCATAAGTCTTTAATTCTAACATGAGGGAGCCAGAGGTAATGGTATCTCGGTGATTCCAAATCCAGCCTTATCTACAGACTGAGTTGTAGGACAACCAAAGTTACATGGTTAGATACTAGAGAGAGAGAAAGAGGAGATAGTTTGATAGAGAGATCAATTGATTGATTGCTCAATCGATAAATGAGGAGGAGGAGGAGGAGGAGGAGGAGAAGGAGAAGGAGAAGAAGGAGAAGGATAAGGAGGAGAAGGAGAAGGAGAAGGAGAAGGAGAAGAAGTTTATATA
>NW_022196897.1:54511394-54535730 GCF_008632895.1 Mastomys coucha
AAGAAGAAGAAGAAGAAGAAGAAGAAGAAGAAGAAGAAGAGGAAGAAGACAAAGAAGAAGAAGGAGAAGGAGAAGAAGAAGAAGAAGAACTTTATATACACTCCTGTGGTTGCCAGTGTCACTAGAGAAAAAACAGTAGTTTAGCTGAGTTATCCTTAAAAATAAATGTCTTAATTATTGCTTCTTTCATCTCTCTATTCCTCTCCTAAAGTGCAAGCATTTGATTTTGTTTGTTTGTTTGTTAGGAACAACCTTCTTAACCTTCATAAAATAGGCGGTTAACAATCAATTCCCACATTGCAAAAGAGAGATCAGTTTTGTTGTGTTGTCTTTGAAGCCCTTATTCTTTTCATACCTGTTGGTGGTAAGTATTTGATAAGTGGTGAGTTTCAGTACTTTAATTGAAATTAACCTGTCAGAATTAACAAGTCAAATTAATGATCTCAAATACTATTTTTAATCATCTTTATAAAATGTGAGACACAGTGTTGAGTAAAATAAGGATATTGATAAAGTTCATCAACATTCTCTTTCATTTTTGACAGTCAGATTAAAACTATGATCCACCAAAACTAGACCTGTGTAAAGCCACTTTTTAAAGCATGGCTGTGTTTAGGCTTAGATTAAGGAAAATAGCTTTAGAGTCATGGTTTATGTGCCATTGCTCTTGATTGTGAATACCAGAATTTGGTGGTGTGAACGTATTACTGAGTATGCCCCATACATTGGCCATAGGAAGGACATGCAGAAGTGGAGTTCATGATGTCTCAGAAGCTATATTCCCTCCTTTTGGTGACTCCCCTTCTATATCTGGGCATTCATCTGCATCATTACCCTTTACTTGGCCTTAGGAACTAAGCAAACTCCATCCCTCCCTTATGTTACATGATTTTCCAACCTTGGGACTCTGGGAAATGAGTCCTCTTAGGCCCAACAGGAAACTGTATGTAACTTCACATTAGACGAAAGACCAGTATCCTCCAACTCTCAACCTCAACCTCTCTGTAGACAGGCAGACTGTAACTTACTGGGTCAGCATCTGAGTCAGTATGTTTACATTCTTGTTGTGGAAATGTAATTGGTTGTCAGTTCCTGAAGTTTCATTTAAGCAGATTAACATTATTCTCAGTTGCTACACGGTGAGTCATGAGAAAATGGTGGGTTTTTTTTTAGTCCATATCTATGTTCAGAGGGTCTGCTATTGTTCCCAGTGGGGAAAAAATGGGGTCATGAGCGCTTCTTGCTCATGCTGATGCCAAGGCAGGATAGGAAGGAAATATTCTTCAAAGTTAGCGAATAGGTCTACGAATATATGGATAGAAGTTGACTACTTTCTATATTATATATCATAGGAGAACTATGGCGTCAAGGAATTTTAAGGATCTCTATCTCTGTTATAAGATGTGTTAACCTCTTCCATTCATCCTACCAACAGCTTAATGAGAGAAGTATTAGTTTTATTTATTAAAAAATATTTCTTCCAAAAAATGTTTTTAAAATATGGCATTCCAACTTAATAGATGCTAAACATTTTTTCATGTTAGCACTCAAGAGGATGGACTTTGTACTAACATTGCAGTAGAATTTGAAAACATGTCCTAATCCAAAACATGCCCATATATCTCGAGAGAGAGTACTGTGTAAGTGATTAATTTCAGCATGATGTTTTATGTACTGCAGTGGGGTTCCTGCTCTGTTAATAGATATTATGTCTTATGTCTGCTGATGTAAGTTGCAAATAGTTACTACATTCATACCTCTTCAATTGTCTCTTAATTTAGTCACTAATTTATAATTTTCTTACATTCCCTCTAGGTTTTTGTTCTTATTTTTTTTTCTCAAGCCAGGGTTTCTCTGTGTAGCCCTGGCTGTCCTGGAACTCACACTGTAGACCAGGCTGGCCTCTAACTCAGAAATCTGCCTGCCTCTCCCTCCCAAGTGCTGGGATTAGAGGTGTGTGCCACCACTGCCCAGCTCTTTGTCCTTATTTTTTAAATACTTTTATTAATTCACTAGTATCATAAAGGGATACAGTGTACTTTGAACATATTCACACCCCTCATCATTCCTTCTCCTGACACATCCACATCCACTTTCTGACCTTTGGGTTCTGTTATTATTTCAGTAATGCATTGACTCCAAATTGTGGTACCCATACAATTCTGGGCATGAGACTATCCACTGTGTATGTATGATCTTTAAACAGAACTGAAGTCCTGTTCCTCAGAAACAGCAAACTGTCTATAACTTCGAAGTTAGTGATGGAGACGTGGAGTGCATTTCCACCTCTTTACTGGAGTTTTCATTGGCTTTGATCTTGTGCAGCTGTTGTGCAAATAGGCACAATTGCTGTGAGACCATGAGTCCCTCAGCATGGTCATGTCCAGGAGATACTGTTTCGTTCTCATCCTCCTTAACCTCTGACTCTCATGATTTTTGTAATGGTTCCTGAACTTCAGTGTGTGGGAGTATGACACAGATATACTATGTGTGGCTGAGTATTCCACTAACACTTTAATTGCTGTGCTTTGAATAGTCAGGAGTTTCTACATTAATTGCTGTACACTATTTAAAGAACCTTTTCTGATAACTGCAGTAGAGAGATACTGGCATTTAGTACCATGTCTATTTGGTAGAATAATAGTATAAGGTTCACTCTTGGGGCCTGTGAGCTCCCTGACAATGGATTCCTGGCCAGATTTGCCATATTACGCATGTGTTTTCGCCTGTGTAGCTTGTCTTAAGTTAAATAATAAAGTTGTTGTTTACCCCGATGATTTTATACCACTGTTGCACCCATGCGTATATCTTTCAATGTTGGTTAATTTTGTAGCTTTCACTGCTGGGATTAGACGACTGCTGACTTCTTTTCCTACAGTGGCTGACATAACATATATCCAGTATTAAGAAACTAGACATCAAGAACATGGCAATATGAAGTTAGTGGTTGCAAGGAAGTTAGGTCCTTGCTGAATTGAATCATCCATTTCAATTTTATATTGAAATAACTCCAATTAAACTCATTTTCATTAATTTCTGTTGATCTTTGGGAAATACATGCCCATAAAATAGTGGGCTTCCATATGGCTTTTTCAAACAACATTAGGGTAAGTTATCCCTCTCCTAATTTGTCTTCTCTTCCTTACCTTCCTACCTGTCTCCCTACTTAAAACTCCCTTTGCATTATTCACTGTTTCCCATTCACTGAAAAGCACCTGTCCTTTGATGCAACTGAAATAGACTAATTCCTTGTATTGCCTATTGTTTTAACCTGCTCTCTGATTCGAGCCGCGGCAAGCCTACTGTGCCTATCTAGCAATTATATCAAGTAAAAATCATGACTACCAAATAATGACAGTGAACTGCATTGCACATCCTACAGAATATTCAATAGCAAGAACATAATTTCAGGAACATAAGGACCTGTGGTTTGAAAAACCACAATGTTGCAATGTGGCTTGCAAATTACTTAAAGAACCACCTTCCAAATGTTTTCATAAGGTAGTTATTCTTCCTATTTATGCATTTCTCTGTTGGGATTCATGTGAGCCTCAAAATGAGAATATTCAAAAGCCTTTCTTAGGTCTGCGTTTTTATTTCTGATTTTCTAATAGCAGCCTGACTAGATGGATGCTTTCCTGTATACATGTGTGTCTCACTGATAGCACAATGCTCTTCCCCTGCCACAGGTTATCAGCAGCCCACAGAGTGATGGTATGAAGATAGAAGGATTGCTCTTCTCTGGTGAACACATTTACAATGAAAGGAATATCAAGCCCATGTTTTTTGGTCTATCTCCCCGATTATAGAAACTGACTATCTCATTAGTGATTAAAACACCAGCTGTTAATGTCTTGGCATCAGTTGACCAGTTTAATGATGATGGAATCTGGCCAGATTCCTCTTCTTTTAGCTAGCATGGGGATTTCATTCTCTCCAAACTTACCCTCAAGTTAAAAAAATGAAATGATGCTGAAAAGATAGTGTTATTCTCTGCAATGGATTTCCAGATGTGACAAGCTGTTCTTTTAGCTCTAGTAATGAGCTTCCTGCAACAGGCTTTGGGGTTAGTGCCACAGTGATATCAGAAATTCATTTATATAATACTTAGATAAGCAAAAAAACAGTGTCCTTATCCTCTGAAACCATGCCGAAAGCTTTCATTTGCCTCTTCACACTAAGTAGAATAGAATGCAGATGGATGCCAATAATTTCATCTCTCTAGATTTAAGGGCTTATTTGGATCATCAGTTTGGTTTTGTGATGTTTCTCTTTCCTTGTTTTTATATTTCCTAAGACATTGTTTTGTTTCTGACTCAGAACCCGTGGTCCACTATGGACATACAAAAGATTTTAAGGGACATATATAAAGAAATAGAGATACAATAACCAGACATGCATTTTGCAGTATCAAATTAATGTAGTAGCAGAAGTCTTAGTGTAGTCATGAGTCTATGCAAACTGAAGCAGAGTTCAAGGCCATATCCAGAACTGGTAAGAAATTCACTTTGTTAGCTAGAAAACCAATTTGACCAGGCTCTTTATGAAGGAGGCTCTCCAAATATCCTTGAGGGAAGGTGCTCATTCTAATTAGCTGTTTTAAATTAGTGTTTTGAAATTTTCTAATTAAATACAATAAATTTACTGATTAAATACAGATATAATGATTACACACCCACCATGATGCCATGATGTCTACTATTTGTGTATACACTTTGGAAAGCTGTTTGGCTAAATCTACTCACTACAAAGAAATACACATGCTCAAAGAAAAAAAAAGATTTTAAAGTTCTCAACAAGTTGTACACTAATACTTCAAAAACATTAAATA
Organism: Mastomys coucha; assembly: GCF_008632895.1. Lineage (NCBI taxonomy): Eukaryota > Metazoa > Chordata > Mammalia > Rodentia > Muridae > Mastomys > Mastomys coucha. Next base: position 54,516,226 of record NW_022196897.1, read on the forward strand.
ACCATTTATTGGAACTAAATTTTAAATCATATTCAGAAGATTTTAGATACATAATATAGAAAAACATATAATAATGGAAATAGATGGTTATTGCAACCCTCATAAATGGTAAATACAAGTGTAAGTGTAAATACAAGTTAAGAAGTTATAATGAGTGCCAAAGAATGCACACAGTGTTAGTCTGTTATTGTGGATGTCAGGGAAAACAATTCTATCATGAGAGGAGAAAATAGTGAAAATAGTGCATGCTTGAGGAATGTCATACCTATACCAGCAGAATGTAAGTTCCTAGCCAATGTGTTCTTCCTTGGAATTGTTTGTGTTCAAACACAGACATATTCTCTCTGTAAACATCTACAAAGCTATGTACTTTTCCTCTGAGCTTTTATTATATTTCAACTTTCTAAAGATTTCTTTGCAAAATTTTTCCAATTTGTAAGAGACACTTTGTTTTGAACAAAATCCTTTAATCCTTTCTTGTTCCAGTAAGCAGTGAAGACCAAACTCAGAGAGTCTTTTGGGGGCATTCAGTACAAGACAACAACAACAACAAATCCTGTATTCACAGATATCCTCAACTACACATTCAAACTTGATCAAAACAAAGAACTAGAAGTAACATTAATCCAGACATCACATGGTAATCACACCAGTATATTAATAAATGTATTCAAAATGAGTAAGGAGCTTACAGATCTTTTTATATTATTCTACTTGTATATTTGGAATTTAACATAGCATACCATTATAGAAATAAAACATATAAAACAAATGTGGAAAAAATAATGCTGTGTCACAAGTGGATTGATTTACCCATAGAAAGAATACTTTATCAAATTTTAATGAGAAAACTTGGTTTTGCATTAGCTAAATTGTATTTAAACATTTCATACTCTTAGATTCTTTTGTAAAAACTGTACATTTGGTGAAGTCTCCATATGTGTGCGCACGCGTGTATGTGTGTGTGTGTGTGTGTGTGTGTGTGTGTGGTGTATTTGTGTGTGTAATATATGTGTATTTGTGTGAATGTGAAAGCAAGAATAAGAACTGTCATTTTTCAGATATCCATCTTGATTTCTGAGAAAGGCTCTGTTAGCTGAAGCTCACCAGCTCATCCATGTTTCCTGCCTGACCATCAAACCCCAGGAATTCCTCTCTCTCCATTTTCCCAAAGCTGATGCCATGAGCCATGGTCAGCTTTTTAACCCTGGTTTTTGGATTTAAGTCTTCATGCTTCTTACCAAGCACTTTAGCATTTCCCTGGGACTTCTACCTTCCTTCAAGCAAACTGAATGGGTATTTATATTCATCAAGACTTATTTTCTTCTAAGATACCTTAATTACTCCTGTTGTCTCCAAACTCCAATTGTTCTATTATTTGTCACTTAATTCTTCTTCATTATCTCATGTATGTATACTGCTACACTAGTTATGTTTCTATAAGACAGGGTATTATCCTCTACAATGATTTACTACACGAATTAGAATCTTGCTGAACCTAGGAAATAGTTAACTCATTTTACTTTTCAATCAATTTTGGGGAGATTCTCCCCTTTATTGAAAAACAGCCTCTGTTCCTGTATAATATATCCTAATTTTAATTTCCACTTCCTTCTACTCTTTCCAGTTTCTCACCATATCCTTCCACAGATGGATCTATTTGTTTTAAAGAAAAATTAAAAAGTAAAATAAAACAATGTCTACATGTAGAAGAATGTAAATTGATGTGTAGTTACCACCCTGCACAGAACTCAGTCCAAATGTATTAAGAACCTCAACATATGACCAGATACACAAAATCTAATAGAAGAGAAACTGGGAGAAAGCCTGGAATGCATTGGTACAGGTGACAATTTCTTGAATAGAACACTGGTGGCTTAGGTTCTAAGATTAACAATTGATAAATGGGACTTCATGAAACTACAAAGCTTCCGTAAGGCAAAGGACACTGTTAATAGGGCAAAATCACAACCTACAGATTTAGAAAGGATCTTCACCCATCCTACATCTGACAAAGGGCTAATATCCAAAATTTATAAAGAATTTAAGAAGTTGCACATCAACAACCCAAATAACACAATTTTTAAAAACTGAGTACAGAGCTAAACAGAGAATTCTCAACAGAGGAATTTTGAATGGTCAAGAAATACTTAAAGAAGTGTTCAATGTTCTTAGGCATTGGGAAAATGAAAATCAAAACAAGTATGAGGTTCCCTCTTGTACCCAGCAGAATGGCTAAGATCAAAAACTGAAGAGATAACACATGCTTGAGAGGGTGTAAGCAAGGGGAAATGCTCCTCCAGTGATGGTGGGAATGCAAATTTATACAACCACTTTGGAAATCAATTTGCTTGTTTCTCAGAAAACTGGGAAATTGTTCTATCTCAAGAACCTGCTATACCATTTCTGGGCATATACCCAAAAGATGCTCCACTGTCCCACAGGTTCACTTACTCAACTATGTTCATAGAAGCTTTTTCCATAATAGCCAGAAACTGGCAACAACCTAGATGTCCCTCAACTGAAGAATGAGTAAAGAAAATGTTGTGCATCTACACAGTGGAATATTATTCAGTTATTAAAGACAAAGACATTATGAATTTTGCTTAAAAATGGATAGAACTAGAAAATATCCCCCAGAGGAAGGTAGCCTAGTCCCAAAAGAACCTGCATGGTGTGTGTTTACTTACAGTGCATATCAAACATAAAATACACGGTACCCATGTTATACTCCACAGACCCAAAGAAGCTAAACAAGAAGAAAGGCCCAAGTGGGCATGCTTGAATCTCACTTAGAAAGGAGAATAAAATTGTTATAAGAGGAGAAGGTAGAGGGATGGAATTGAATGAAAGATAAGATAGGGAGGGGAGTAGGGGGTTTCAGGATCAAGATAAAACACAAACAAGCACAGTGAAGTTGGATGAGATAAACCAAGAGAAGGAAAAGAGCCCCTATAGAGGGCGCAAGAAGCAGAGGCGCACTAGTTCACACACGCAGCACTACCATAAAAATCCTAAGCTGTCTTTTAGAGTGAATTGTTGCTGTAAATTTTTGGATGCCAACCTAATGTTCTAGCAACAGCCTGGGTTGCTTGGGAATTTCCATGAGACCCCTTTGGCCAACTACATCTATTAGATGTAATTCCATTCCCAAACTGGAAGGTTTATTTGGTGACAAGAGATGGCCAGTGAGGATACTTACTATCTTTCCCATCATTTGGAGACTTCATTAGGATCACTTTCATATGTTTAAGGAAGTTTCTACTGCACCAGGCTTACAAAACACCCTTCAAACGCCCCTCAATCTAATTGTCTCTGCTCCCATTCCCTCCCTCGACCCATTTCCCCTCCCCCTCTCCATCTGATGATTCTCCTGTTCCTGCTCCCCCCACCCCAGTCCACTGAAAAATTCTATTCTATTTATTTAACAAATTCATTTAATGGTTCTTCAAACCTTTACTTTTCAGCACCGTTCAAAAATATGGTATTTTCTTTTCAGATGTCACACATTATCTTACTTGACATTATGAAACACATACAAACTTACTGTTATCCTTTTTTTAAGAATAATTGACACATAAAAGAAATGAGGAAATAGCAGAATAAGCCTGTGCATCTTCAGACATGAACTACTTTGTGTTTTTAAGCTGTATTTTATTTTTAATGGTGTGTGCTTCTGTGTGTGTGTGTGTGTGTGTGTGTGTGTGTGAAGGGTTCTGTGGAGGCCAGAAGTAGTTATTGGATGGCATAAAGCTGGAGTTAGAGGCAGTAGTAAATACCCAATATGGGAACTGGGTACCAAATATGAGCCCTTGCCAGAACAGAAACAGCCAAGGAGACTCTCCACTCCTCAGACCAAAATTCTTGAACCTACCAAATATGGCCCCTGCTTGTTTTTACAATCCTAGAACAGTAAAACAGGAAATGTATAAATATGCAAGCTGCTTCAAGAATCCCACCAATTTTCATTCAGAGTGATGTTGCCTTTGGTCTTGTTTGTTTGTATTTTGAGATTTTGATCATAGCAATTTTTTTTATCTCAGAAATTACAGGATACAAAGTATCTTCTGAATAAATACTGAGTTTGAATTTCCTCATGAAGCCATTTGCATGACATTATCAAGATCTGAATCTGTTTTTACACCTAATGTTAGACAGTTTACCCTAAATCGTTTTATTTGCGAGGTCTCTGCTTTAGTTTTTCATTAAACTAATAGAAAAAAAAACAAGTACCACAAATTGTGTGGGAGTCATTGCATTGCGTTACTATATTTGGTAGAAACAGAATTCAAGTCTTGTAGCTTTCAGAGTCCAGAGACATTACTGCCACCTTGTATCATGGTGATCCTTTAGACAAAGAAAAAGGGGAAAGGAAATGTTAGAGAAGCTCACACTGACAGGAAGGGATAAGAATGTATTCATTGATTTTGCTGAAGTCATTGTACTTACTCACATCTGCTTTATTCTCAGCTGCCATATATTTAATGTATTCATGAAGCACACTGTGATTCAATAACAGCTGCCCTTAGCGTGTGGTGTCCAACCAGGGCTTCTGGTTAACACCTAAGCATACAAATAGAAAATTATTTAAATAACTTTTGATGTCAGGCACTCATACTGACTACTGACAGTCATGTTGTTCTTGTCTCCTTCTTCTAAACAAATTAAATATTTTATTATTTGAAGCAGAAGTTAAAAATAGATGCCATAGATTGCACCGCTGTTTATATAATTAGAAAACTGGGTCTATAAAATAACAACCTGCTCAAACTGTTGTACTTTTTGAACCTTTTGTACATAATGTTAAATCAATTTCTTGATACTTTGACTTAATAGTGACTACCTCAATAGTATATGATGGGAAGTTGAATTTCTCAATATAATAGCAACAGTAGTTATTATTGTTTTATTTCAATTGCATCTCAGTATTAAATCTGATATTATTTAATTATTTTTAAAATTATTCACTCTACATCCCAATATCAACCCCTTTTGTCTTCCCAGGTCCCCTTCTAGCAGCTCCTCCCCCATTTCCCATTCCCTGTCTCCTCAGAGAAGGAGAAATCCTGCCCAGGGGATCACCCATACCCTGCATCCCATTTACTCCCACCCCTACTAAAAGTCACACCTGGCTACTGAAAGTGGCCACTCCTACTGCTAGGAGTTTCTTCTAGAGTCACATCCATAGACATGAGGGGGCCTTCTTACCACCATGCCCTGTCCAGGGTCTCTAGGACATCCCAGAGATGCCTTCCCACCTCCTATTTCAGTTCTCTCGCCTCTACTCTCCCTATACATATATAATCATTTATTAGATATATTAAGTTTCTTCCTATTGCTATTTTGCTTTTTATGTTTTTGACATATGGATGTTTTGAGTAGGTGAGTGGTTATAGCTGCTTGTATTTCCTTGAATAAGTTTTGTCTTCAATACTATGTTTAGGGAAGCCTTCCATGTACCAAGTAGAAATAGTTTTCTATTTACTCTAATAATTTTTCTTAAATTATGTGCATGTTGCTCACATAATGTTAATAACCTAAATTTCGCATACTTTTTTATGCTTTTTTTTTTTTTAGAAATTTATTCTCTTAGTACAAATTTGCCATTCTACACTGACGCTAATACTATCTGTGATATTTGTTGGGCACCACTGAAATTACATTTTATTTTTCAAAAAAAAATGATACTGTAACATGCTTTCTAATTTTATTATAACTGCAGTAAAAATGACAGCAGTTACCTTACAAAAACTCATAATTTTATTTATTCTAATTTTATTGAACACTGTAATGCCCTAAATAATAAGGACCCTGTCAACTGAACGTGGGTTCATTCCAAATGTCACAACAGTGCTTTCAGGTTCATGGTTTTATATGAACCCTATCATTTTATGTATCACTTTTCTCCATTTTTTCTCAGTCTCTGCTGACTAATTTGTTGACTTAATAAGTCTTTTGTTGTGTATTTATCAACTACAAAATACTTCACATCCTGTTTTGTGGTAACGTGAAAATATACATGGAAGCTTTCAAAAGATTCACAATGGGTTCATGATCATAAAGATTAAGATTAAGTGCTACAATTCTACATAATTTAAATGATCTCATTAGTGACCATAACTACATATAATTTCACAAATTTCTAACACTAATCTACTTAAAGATCCCACATTTCACCTGGCTTTGACATTATTCGAAGAAGTTTATGTAAAAATAAATGCTAATTTCTATAAATTTGGTGCCCAAATAAAGGCCCAACCACAATGTCTATACATTATTTCTCATTTTCAGAATATTAGTAAGAAGAAATTCTGTTTGAGGCTGAAGAGATGACTAGACATGTAAGAGCATCAACTGTTTTTTCAGAACAACCAGGTTCAGTTCTCGGCACCCACATACCAGTTAAGAACTGTATATCGCACAAGGTCTAGGGTCTTGAGTACCAAACGTACTCATATTACACAGACATCCATGAAACCAAAATACCCATACACATACATTTAAAAAGAAATTAAACAAATGTTACTATAACCCACTTTATAATTATAGTATGTCTACAATGAAAATGAGACAGCAAGAGAGGGGATCTGGAGGGGAGGAGAGATGGGAGGATGTGGGAAGAGTAGAAGAAGGGCAGACTATAATCAGGATACATTGTATGAGAAAAGAATCTATTTTCAATAAAAGAAAAAATAAATGTTTTATTTGAAAACAAGTCAAATATAAAATAGCAGATAGTGATGTCTGTCCCATATCTCATACCATAATGGGATTGAAAAGAATTCACTCATTCATATATTTATTAATATTGTTGATAAATTTTATTGAACTTGCTAATTATTAGACAATATGATTAGCCCTAGGTATGGCAGTGAACAAAACAAAGGAAAGCCATTGCCCCTTAAGGACTATGTTCTTACAGGAGGAAATAAACTATTAAAAATGTTTATAAAATGTGAATCAGCTAAATGTTATATAGCTAAATGTGGGGAATTGGGAAATTGATAGGATGCATATATGAGAAGATGGATATTTGAGACAGGTTGCCTGGAAATTTTGTCACCATAGTATGTGATAAGGAGTTGCTATAATAAATCCCTATTTATGGAGTATGCCACCAAAGAGGTAGAATAGCTGAAGGTAAGGGAGGTAATGAGAGGAAATAATGAACAGTGGAGTTAGGCATTGAGGGCACCTCACGGGTCCTTGTAGACCTTGTTCTCTCTTATAGAAACTGCGAGATAGGACAGTCAGCTCTGTAGCCCTCTGGCTATATCTATCCCTTATGGAGCCCATGTCCTTTCTGTCTCACTGTCAATGCTGCATTGAGAGTAAGGAGAGAGGACATGTGGTCGTGTATCAGCCAGGTTGGAGCCTGCCTCAGTGAGCCATGGAGAGAAGACTTTGTTCTTACTGGAGTTCAAGGGGCATATCGAGAGGTGATAAGACTCCAAAATGTGTTGCCCATATGTCTAACAATGGGTAAGTTACAATTCTTTGGGAGGAAAAGAGATGACCTACTCATAAAAAAATGAGTGACAATATTCTGTCTGGCCTGATCTGAAGGAGATGTCTAAGGACGGCACAGCTTTGAAAGGGAAAGCACATTAATACCAAGTATAGAAGGCAAGATCATTGATTATGTGTGACTAGTATTTGGTCTGAAATAAAGATATCAATTCAAAGTCTTTCTGTATCCTTGGAACACTTAAATCTATGAGGCCAATGCCATTACTGACCCACTGCCCTTGCAGTTAGTGAGTTCCAAATTCACTCAACTATATGGTCCCTAATGAGAGAGAAACTTTTATATCCATTGCCTTTCATCAGACAAGTGTTGCAGAAGATGCTCCTAGGAATAGCATGGAAGGGCTGCATACACCTGCCTGCCTACTTTCTATTGTAGTTCAGGAGCAAAAAGAAAAAAAAATGCCACTAAGTATGTAATGTCAGACCCAAGGAGTCTAACAGACTTGGTGATTTTCTGAAATCATGGCTCTCAATTGCTTAATCTTTCAATCTCTTTCCATTCAGTGAGTTTTATGGGCTTGTTAGAAAAGCCAGAGATGTTGCAGAGTCCTGTCTTGGAAGTGTAGAATCTTTTCTAAGAACTTCTGTCTCAAACAAAAAGACCCTTTGTTCTGAGCCTTCTAGGCCTTGCTTCATCCATCTCCATCTTGGCTTTCATGTCTACCCTGATTTTTTTTTTCAAGACAGGGTTTCTCTATGTAACAGTCCTGGAAGTCTTGAAGCTTTCTTTGTAGACTAAGCTGGCCTTTGAACTCACAGAAAGCCAACTGCCTCTGCCTCCTGAATGATGGGAATAAAGCCATGTACCACCACCCCAGGACCTCTACCCGATATATAACTCTATGTAGGCTACAGCATTGACCCTGATAGGAGAAATTTAGCTAGTCTCCATGCAGAGAAGGTACTTGCGGCACATATTACACAAAAAGAGATGATAATTTCCTTAACTAATATAAAGATATATTGCAAACTTGAATAGAAGAAATATAGTCAACAAAAGCAATACAAAAGGTAGTCCTTATTAAACATAGCATAGCATTATTAAACAAAGCATACAATGGCATACCATTCACCAATCAGGATGATAAAATCATGAGTAGGGGTAGGAATGGGGGATAAGGAACATAGACATTGGGGGAGTGTATGAAGTCATATGAAATGCTAAAAATATAGATAATAGAGCATTAGCATAATCTCTGTATCGGCAATGTGAAAACTGAAGCTATCCATCATAACACGCAACTCATCATTAAGTGTTAATACAAGGATATTAATGTTATTATAACAGAAAAAGACCAAACTTAAATAACACATGAATGAAGAAAGAAAAGAATGTTATGTGAAACATAGCAAATTCATATGATATATGCAAGTATGGACTGAAGTATTTATATGCATAATATAAGTATGTATGAGAAAAGTAAGTTGCAGAAATCCACGTACCAAAAATTCATTATATTAAACACATTCACTCATACATAATAATTCATTCTTGTTTGGTCCAAAATATGTGCTACAAGTAATTTTTAAAAATTGAAATGTCTATCACAAAACTTACAGTGATTGTAAAGAGTGAGCCAGAAAACTAGAATTTGGAAAATAGTAAATTAATTTCAATTTTGTCAACAAATTTGTTTTTACAAAAAATTAATTTTTATGGGCTAATGGGATCAAAAGTCAGAGATAAGATTGGTGTGACAAACTAAGTAGAAATGAAGAATCGTTTGAAATGAATATTCAGTGGCATTAGGTGATAGATTATGTGTCTAAGAAGACTGAAGGGCAACACCAAGATCACAAACGTGGATGAAAGGAGGGGTAATGCAATGTAGTGCACACAGAGCAAGAAATAAGGAATGACTTCAGAAGAGTTATTTAAAATAATAGAAAAGGCAAAAGTATAAGGGACGTAAATTGAGTATGTACCAGGAAGAGACAAGTGTAAATCACAATACTGTCTGAACCAATCTAAAACTAGAATTAAAATAGAGCAGAATATTCAGTATTTACAAAGTCTCCATTTAGTTCAATTTGACCATACCTACATAGTTGTAAAATGAAATGAACTGCTATTGTATACTTGGCTCAGAATAATAGGCATTTAATCACAACTGTAGAATACAAGACAACTAAAGGACCAGAATAGAATATTCTAGTGGATGTTGCAGGTAGAGTTAGTTTTTTTTTTTCTTTTTCATTTTTGGTTTTTCGATTCAGGGTTTCTCTGTCCTGGAACTCACTCTGTAGACTAGGCTGGCCTCGAACTCAGAAATCTGCCTGTCTCTGCCTCCCAAGTGCTGAGATTAAAGGCATGTGCCCACTGCCCGGCCTTAGAGTTAGTTCTTGCTGTGGGATCCCACTTGATGTCCTTGTGAAAATCAACTCTGGGGTTAGAAAGCTGGCTTGTGCTGATACTGTAGAAGAACTGAGTTCAGTTCCCAGAACTTACACAGTGGTTCACAAACATCTGCAACTCTAGTCCCAGGAAATCCAACACCCTTTTCTGATGCCTACCGTGCACATTAGTGCACATATGTATATGCAGACCAAACACTTAAGGTCATACAATAATGTAAAATAATTAATCCATTTTTTTCCTCCCAGTCTCTTATTCCCAACAAAAATGTTTATGAGACTGATTACTTCCTAAGTCATAAGCTTTGACTCATTCCTCAACCAGCTTGAAACTTATTTAACCCATTCAAGCTACTCTATGACTTCTACATGGTTAGTCCCCTCTCCTTCAGTCCTGGCCACTTCTTTCACTTCTTCCTTAGTGTCTTCCCCAGCACCTGACTGGAATCTCTCTTCATTCTTTCACTATTTCCCAGAATTCTCTGCTGCCAATGTGCCACCTCCTATTTCCTGCCTCAGCTCATTAGCCATGGGCTTTTTTTTTTTTTTTATTGACAGGTAATGTTTTTAAGAGATGCTCTACACAATAAAATAAATAAATCTAAAATAAATTTAAAAGATCACAGATTTCACTACTTCCTTCTTATACTGAATTAGACAAATTAAGGTACAAGATGCTCAGTAAACAAAAGATCATTTTCTTTCTCTGTTGTGTACATGTATATTGATGAAGCCATTATTAAAAGCAAATGAATGATGTGTTGTATATTGCCAGAACCACAGTCTATAGTATCACCACCATACTTCTCAATTATGCCTATACTTCCTGAGGTGTGGCTTGACTATACATGATTTGCAATGTATTATAAATCAGATTTGCCTATTGAGAAAAATATCTACCAGAATGTTTCCTGTACCTTCTGAAGTTAGAGGGACATGTAATTATTTTTGGCTTTATAGTCATGCTAATGCAAACATGTAAATCTCATATGATGAAGAAAGTTTGATGTGTGTTCTCAATCGAATGATCACGAATTCATGGGGACCCCAAATTTCACATTAGTTTGATGCAGAATGTGCTTCCTTGCAAGAAGCACAAACTTACTTCAAAGGGGTAAAGGGGATGGATTTTTTTTTACCATGAGAGATGTTTGACAAAAACACCTCTCGGGAAGCATGGATACTGAACATAGGAAAACCAGAATAGTGGGTTAGGAGGAAGATCCCTTCAGGGAAATGAGACAGGGCATCATGTTGGGAAGGCCTCGGGAAGCCATGAAGATGATACCTAAAGGCTGATTACCAAGGCTAAAAGAGCTGTATGGGGGTTACAGTGGGGGAGAGTACACCAATAAGTCATTCCAGCTGACTGCTATAGTCACACTACACTTCATATGTTAACTCATCCATGTTTAGCAAATCTAATTCTTAGAAAGAAGCCAAATTATTAGATCCTAAGCAAGTAAAGCCTTTAGATTGTACAAAAATAACTTAAATACTATTTCTTTTTTTCATTTTGCTCAGTTATATACAAAGAGAAATTGTACAAAATATCCCCCATTTGTTCTCTTATACAAGTAAAGTGTAGTTTGGAGAATCCTTGAGCTCCAAACTCTAAATACCAAGGAAACCTTAGCAATACCACTGTCCTCACTGATCGCCCTATGGCAGGGATGAGTGAGGAGGTGAAATGATCCAGTTTAGAAAAAATATTTGCCGCATCAATCCCAACAGAATGAGACTAAGACCCAATCTAACACTTGTGTGATTTAAAACATAAACTTTTGTACTCTGATATAATACAAATTAAAGTGTTTTTTTTTTCTGTTTATATCTCAAAGACCCAAGCAAGAGAGGTTTAAATGACTGTTTTGTCTCCCTTTGTGCCAGTGTGCACATGTAGTGGTTATTCTCATTCATTCCATCAAGATTTGGGCTTTTCAATTCTCCTGACTGACTTTCTTCTTATCATTAATACTGCTGTTTTGTAAGAGAAAGGAAGCAGTCCTCTGAGCCTTCTTGGAAGACAGAATTGTTCATGACTCCCTTGTCTCCTCCTTCAGATGCTAATGGTTAATTAGTTCCTGCACTTGCAGTTTGGTCTCCTGAGGAGAGAAATTAAATTTCTTCCTTTTAGCCTAGAAGAGCATGGATATATTTCTAATGTTTTTATTTTACTTAGGCTGCAGGGCAATGCCTTGAGCATCCGCTGAGGGTGATGCTGTGAGAAGAGCTTAAGCTCAGAGAAGGATATGGCATTTTGTTGTTGTTGTTTCTTGAGCATGCCAATTATAAGAGGAAGTACCTGAGGTCTCAGGTGTCTTATTCGACAAAGCTGCTTGCTCTACCACAGGGCTCAGATGTAGATACCATTTCACACCTTTGCCTATTTGACTGAAAAGGAATGACAGTGAGCTGTACTGTACAGGCGCTGGTTTGGGAGTTGTCTCTATCTAAATTCTAAACATGGCTCTGCCAGCTACTTGCTATGTGGTATTTAACAATATTCTTAAGTTTCTCACATTAGCAGCCTCATCAAGGGTAGCATTAGTACCAAGTGCAGGATAGTTAAATCAGAGTATGCTCCACTCAAGATGATGTAGGAGCTAGCAAATATTAAATCGTTTATAGATTTGTTTGGTGTTATTAAGATCTACATAGTCTCTCTGCCCTTGAGTATAAAATAAACAAAAAATATTATGGAATACTTTAATTCAAATAATACTAAAATTTATGTTAGTATAACCACAGCAGAGCCCATAAACAGTTAATAATTGGTAAGGAATTAAATCACATGTTTTGTTTTGTTTTTTTAACACGATTTTCATTGGGAAGGCTTCAATGTAATTATCTGTAAAATAAGAATTGCATATGTTGCAGAATTATTTGAGCTAGTAGTGTGATTAACAGTATTTTTCAAGGTATAAAAATTATGCAAATATAAAATTGACCTTGGATACAGTTTCAAGTACACACAATTCTTTATGTTAAAAATGAGAAAACCAACAAAGGATTCATATCCAGTGGCCATTCTTAGTGGCCAGCAGAGTAAACACCAAGATTTAGGTACAAGTGTTCCACACTAGCATCCCCCATTGCTGCTAATGTACTTCCCATCACATGTTCAAAGTCATTTTGTAGCATTCTAACTCCCTAATACACCATGGTTATTGCTTTCTTCCAGGGGTACAATGTGTAAAACCAGGATGAAACAGTGTGGCTAGTAGACAGCCAGATGATGTCTTAGAGAAATAAGGGACTTGTAGGATTTCGTCATTCTGCCTATCACTTAACCTTCCTTGAGATAGCTGCAGCTCATATAGCCATCACAAAGGCTTCCTGGACCAGGCCTAGAGTCTGGAAAGTTGAAGCAAGAGTTTACATAGAAACTCTTTAAGAAAAAAAAATGTAAGTTTTGTCTACGTAGCAATTTTATAGGTATTTGTTTGAAGTCACTCTTTTAAGATCCTGATTGAAGCATATAGGATAAAATCTCTGTGATGCCATCTCCAAATAAGGTAAACATCTTGGAATTCCATTCCAGAGTCTAATGCCCAGTCTCAGGAGAATTCAGACATTGGTGTTTAGTCAGTATGTGTGTAGAGCCTAGTTCAGAGTATAGCACTTGGATGTTTCTGTTGAACTCTTTGGATTTAGATTCCTAGATGCAACTATTTATATCCCATTATTAAAGTAAAACTAAAATAACCTGACAGGTTAACTACTTTATGCTTTTGAATCTGATTTTCTATGTTATATATAATCACATTATGCATAGAATATTATACTATAAATACTTTATATCTAATATACATTTTATATAATCTAAAATATACATTGTATATAAATATATGTTAAATTGTATACTGTATACATTTAAATTTTATATATAAATTATATATAATATATGCATATTTTAATGTCTTGGGGAATTGCTTAAGCCTATTAGCTCATAAAAATAAGGGAACTACAATTTAGTAGCTGTGAGTCAGCTTAGATATCATGTGTTATAGTTAAGGAAGGGTTTTGTCTATACAGAGAAATACTTATAAAATGGAAATGGGGGAAAATTCCTTCCCTTATCCTGAAGAGATATTTAGAAAATACTCATATCATAGACTTGAACATATGGTTGAAGAACAATAGTAAGCCAGTTTTTTCTAGCACATTCTCAAGTGATGATGTGTCAGCACTAATGTCTTTGGAATGGCTTCCTTTATTAGATACAGATATTATGCATATATATATGTATATATATATGCATACATACATACACATACACACACACACATATTAGGTCTGTTTGCAATGATACCCCTGAAATTACTTCAATTATTCTACTCTATGGTTTAAAATCATAATACTTAACACTTTTAGCAGATAAACTTTATTATAAAGGAAACTTCATTTACATGTATATAAAGGGATTCTCACTCTCTTGTCTTTCTTAATTTTCAGGCATACAGTATGATATTAGAATTATAGGCTTCCAGATCTTAAAAAAAAAAGTAGTGGTCCAGAGATTAGTATATCCAGCCAAGAAAGGGTTCCCAAAGTGTTTGAAACTTCTTGGGTAGTAGCTCATTATGAGATAATAAGAAATAGATCAGGATCTCTCTGTTCATACCTTTCTGCCTTTGTCTGTACTTACTTTACTACTACAGTTAGCTACAAAATATGCAATTCTCTGTGATTCAGAAATTACCATAACTAACATTTTATGAAGGACCAGTATTTCATTTCTTTTCCTTGTGATTTTCCTGACTTTAAGAATGTGGAGTGTATTTCATCATAATTAAAGATAAAACAACCTAGGAAGTGACACATAATGAAATTCCTCTTTATAAAGATAACAAATCCCAAAGCAGGTACATCTATTTCTTGTTTTGGTTTCCATTATCAGCTTCCCTGCAGATTAGACTCCACAAGGCATAGGTGTCAAAAAGAGGCAAGTTTTCATTATTCATGCATTGCAGAAAACAGAGATTTTGTGTGTGTGTGTGTGTGTGTGTGTGTGTGTGTGTGTGTGTGTGTGTGTGGTCTGCTCTACCCACATGTCACAAGAATATCTCCAACTGAAATATTTGGAATTTATGTCACTAAACTCTGCGTCAGCTGTGGTAAAACATTTCAGTTTGCATCTTATACATAATCAACATTAGATAAACATAAATTAAACTCAAATTCCTTTCACAGTATATCCCGTTTACTGCCAAAATTGTTTTTCTTTAAACATTGAATATTTCGGATACACTACCAACTGTGCCTGTGTGTTCTTTTCCCACATCTCACTGGTTATTTCTGTAGAAAAATTGTTATCTCCTACATGTTAAGTATTTCTGCATTGATCTTTAATTATAGTGATGGGGGAAAAATAGAAGCAATACCAAAACATTTCTCGGTTATCTAGTAAAATGTATCTTTCATGTGCAATCTGTCTTTGTAAGCATTTGATATTACACGTTACCAAACTACCTTCGTGTTACTTGATAAACTGTTTATTTATGTTGTATCAAGAGATAGCCAATGTAGAATAATTAAAATTCCTCAGAGGAGAAAAATTCTTCAGATACAATCAAAAGAGAGATAATAGGGAGAATCATAAACAGAAACATCAGAAATAAACATGCTGGCATATGCCCAGCATCAGGCATCTTCAGTCTTTTACCAAGGGAGGCCAACAGCCTAGGGTAATGAGAATGTTTCATAGCATCTGCAGCATTTTCCTATGTTTACCTCCTATTATTTTTGATTGTTGAAGGTAAATTCATACACTATAGGATTAAAAGATTCAAAGTACAGCCCAATGGCTTATAATCCACTCACAGGCTTGTGCCACCATCACCACGACCAATTTTAGATGACTTTTGCTGTCTCACAAAAAAAGCACTATTTGCTTCTGTTAGCATCCATTTATATTGCCCCTCTCTTTTCTAAGCAACTGCTAATGTATGGATCTACCTGGGATGGTCATTTCCTAAAGCAGACTCAGAATATGGGCTTTTTTATACTGGGCTCCTTAACAACGTTTATAAAATAAAATAAAATAAAATAAAATAACCTTTTCTATCCAGCCAAGCTCCTTTGTCAGATTTTGTTGTTTTGACATCTGCAGAGGTCAACTGCATGCTTTGTGGCTGACTTTCCTGTGAGAGAGGAGATCAAAATATCTCCGTGCTTTATATCCAGACGATGCATTGTCATTTTACAAAACACTTCAGGTTTTTAGTATGCTTTTATTTATTTTTTGATAATTTCATATAATAGTTTTATCATATTCTTTTCTCCCTGTTCTAAAATCTTCCAGACACCTCCACAATCATATCACTACCCTCCAATCTTCATGTTCTTAAAAAAAAAAAAAAAACAGAAAGGTACCAAAAATTGGAGTCTGATTTCTGTAGAAAAAAATCATTAAAGTCACCTAGCTACAGGCCTTGTGAGCCACAATACCCACCTGTCTGCAAGATATGCCAACTGGTTTAATATTGTCTAGATGATATGCTTGGTGGTAACTAACCTCTGTTTAATTGGGTTTAAAGACCACTGCATACTTCTTTTTTTTTCTGTTCATGTTTACTTCCGCTAAATCTTGCTTTCTTAACTCTATTACTAGCTTCTATAATGCTGGTAAAGTGGCTCTCTAATAAGGAGATTATAAGGCCTATTTCTGATCACTTTCTAAATTCAGGTGCCCTTTTAACTGTTCTACAGGCATTTTCCTAATCCTAAAACAACTCTTTGGAATAAATAACAGTGTTCTCATATCACAGATGAAAGAATGGAGGTTCAATGGCTCAGGTAACTTACCCAAAGCCAGCCTAAGTCATAGTAGAAACAGAATATTAACTGCATTCGTTTGCTCCCATTTCTATGGTAAACACCATTACCCAGAACAATTTGAAGATGTCTTAGCTTGGGTTTTCTTGCTATGAATAGGCACCATGACCAAGGCACCTCTCATAACAACGTTTAATTGGGGGTGGCTTATGGGTTCAGAGGTTCAGTCCAGTATCATGAAGAACAAAGCATGGCAGCATCCAGGCAGACATGTTGAAGGAGTAGCTGACAGTTCTCCATCTTCATCTGAAGATCTCTAGGAGAAGAATGGCTCCCACATGGTTAGGAGTAAGGTCTCATTTTCCAGCCCCTCAGTAGCACAGTTCTTCCAACAAGACCACACCTCCTAATAGTCCTACTCCCTAACTCAAGCATATCTGTACCTCCACAGAAGGGAAGGGCTTGTTTCCATTTACAGGTTACAGTGCATTGTCAAGTAAGTCAAGGCAGGAAATGAAAAACAGATGGTAGAGGAATACTGCTTACCGGCTGACTTCCTGGACTCATAGTCAGAAACCTCTGTTATATAGTCCAAGCTTGATTGTCCAGGGTTGGCACAACCCATGGTTGGCTGGACTCTTCTCCATCAACTCACAATCAACAAAATACCTCACATCCATCCTAACCTGCCAACCTGAAGGAGGCAGCTCTGCATTGATTGAGGTTACCTCTTCCTGGCTATGTCAAGTTGAAAACCAAATTTACTTTTCATAATTCCACCTTTGTCAATTTAACTAACTCTTAACCCATAGTCTTTCTGAGTTCCTAAGATATCTTTTTAATATCACATATAAAACACAGTCCAACATTAAAGTTCCACAGTCTTTTAAAAAGTTCAATACTTTAAAAGCCTAAGGTCTTTTTTAAAATCCAAAGTCTCTGAACGGTTGTCTCCTATAAAACAAAATAAAATTTAAAAAATAAACAGTTATATCTTTTCTTATTCAAAAAAAATAAAAAGAATAATCAGGGCACAGTAATCATCAAAGCAAAGCAAACCCCAGAGTTTGAGAAGCCCTCAGATATTGCACATGGGGTAGTCACGTGAGAAGTAAAGACTCTATTGGGCTACTTGTATGATATTTTCAATTAACCATCTGTGGAAGTGAAAGCTTCCAGGTTTTTCTAGGACACTGAATGATTGTTAGCAGGAAGCAAAAAATCAACTATGATTAATAAAACACTAATGTCATTGAGGCACTATATTTGGGGAAGTATTTTCTCACGGTCAGAATACAGATGCTGTGGTCCTGAGGAGGCCAAGGCTGTATCCCAATTTGTCAGTCAAACTTGAGGATGGGTAAGATTCTTTCCCACAGTTCTGGTGACACTGAAGTCAGGAAAGTGTCATAGGGATCAGTTTATAAGATTGGAGTTTATGAAGAGGGCAGCAAAGGTCATTAGAGAAAGTGAAACCTACTCACAGTGGAGACCCCAGCATAATTAGCAATGCCAGGGGCATGGGATGACTGTCAAGGACAATGGTAGGTGTGGAGTTGGGCTGCACCTATGAGATAAGCTTGGTATACTGTAGCTCGTAGAGCTGGAGATGTAGGGTTGTCTGAGCCCTTTGGAGCCTAAAAGATTGATTGTGAGTCCCTCATGCTAAACACAAACCAACACAATTAGATTTGAACTGCTAGATATCATGAATCAAAATGAGAAATGCATTTTCTATCAAATATCCAGAACACTTTTCAGTCGTGTCTAAGAGTTCTGTGTTCATTCAGGACTCACATCCTTAACCACAGTTTTTAAAAACATTGACGATGAGTGTCTGCCATCAAAACAAAGTGTTGTTTTTCTTCAGAGTTAGTTTCCTACTGATCTGAAAGTTACTTTCTATGAAAACAGCCAGAGACTATGAAAATCTTTTCCATTCCCAGAAGAATGTGAGGAAGCTCAGTAAAAGATGGAAGGCAGATGGGAGCAACAGCAGTGTTCTGAGCGCGTTAGCTAGCACTACCCAGAACTAAATGAGCTCCCAGTAAAGGGAGCATGTTGAGAGACAGACATCTAGAGTGTCACACAGATGGAGATTTCCAGAAGAATCAGTTGACTGAGGGAATGTATCGGGGGAAGCAGGCTGCTATACACATAGGCTTACGATTCTATTTTTAATCAATCACAGTCTTGGAAATAAAACCTAAAAATATTTTAAAAACTTTCTTGAAAGGGAAGAGACTTGTTGTAAGACCACAGTGAGGAAAAAGTAGGTCAGTCAATCAGATTGAAGTCATGCTATTTATACCAGTATAAGTAAGAAAATATTTCTTTTAGATACACATGTTTAGAGATATTTACTGACAATTGTATGTGTATCCTAATCTTTCAATTTCCTTTACAAAGTTCTGAGGTGAAATAAAAGCCAGTGTGCTGAAATATGCATATAACCTGGCATTCAGGTGGATAAGACAGTAGAATCATGCATTATAGACCATTTTAATATAGCATGAGATGCTAAAACCCCAACTATTATTGTTATTAAGGAATGTCATTTTAATAATATTGTTGTAAATATTAACAACATTGTCAACATTGTCAACAATAGTAAAACATTGTCAATAGTATGGACAGCAACCCTTTTATATTTTTTAGCAAGATTTTTGCTATTTGTGGGACACTGTATCCATAAGATACACTACTCAATAACGGGCATAATAAGTAAACTAACATTATTTTACATATCCTATTTACAGATCTTCCTTGGTCCATCAGACCAGAAACAAGAGTTACACACAAGTGTACATTCCTCTCCTCTCCTCTCCTCTCCTCCCTCC
>NW_022196897.1:54535946-54550381 GCF_008632895.1 Mastomys coucha
CTCTCTCTCTCTCTCTCTCTGTCTCTCTCTCTCTGTCTCAAGAAGACCAAGAACCCAGCTCTCAGAGGATATAAATACCAGGTCTTCTTATTAACCATGTCTTAGGTTGCCTCCTAGTAAGCCAGGAAATTTCTTGAGTCTCAGTTTCCTCATAGATTAAAAAAAAAAACGATACTTCTGGCCTCTGTGAAGAAGTTCTTATGAAACCCTAATATTAATATAGTAATGTAAAAATAAGGGTTTTAGGCAGAATTTCTTATTTACACTTGCGATCTCTATACTCTGTCCATCTAAATATCACTACCAGGATATTGACAACCAGTTAGAATATTCACAAGCAATTAGAACTGTAAACTTGGCATCCTTACTCAAGTATACAGACGTAAAGCCATTTCTCTCTATATTGTTTGATGTTCTGACTCTCAGAACCATGTCTCCTTTCCTCTGAAATTTATATTGTCTTATAGGAGATTTTGCTATAATCAAAATGAAGATTGGCTTCTATCATGTAGTAACAGGTAGACAATAAATACATAACTATGTAATGAGCATCAAACACATTTATTCCAACTGATGTCTTCAGCAGAATACAATTCAGCCAAAGCAGGAACAGAGTCTCAAGTTCATACCCTGTCTGGGCTTCATTAAAAAGTAGATCACCTTAGACTACAGTATACAACCCTATCCTCCCAAAATTCAAATTCACACAAAACAAAGCTACTACATTGCTGACTAATTCAAAATGGCTGTCCTTAATTGAGTTATCCCAATCAAACCACAAATTCAGAAATTTTACTGAAGCAAAACCATGCAGTGAAGAAATAATTACTATGCCTAAGTGTAAACCTCATGAACCAAACATACTTTCATACTGCAGTTTACATAAGTGTAATTCATGGTAATCATTCACTCCATGTTGAAGATGCATAGTTAGCAGTCTATGCATAAACTGATTGTTACCCCCTTAGAGAAAAGGGAGCTTCCAGAGGCAGAGGAACTTTAGAGTGCCTGTGCCAAGTGTACTGTGATAATTGCTTGGCTCTTCCTTTGTTAAAATACTCTATTGTATACCCCACTAAAGATGGTAAGGATTTGCCACCCTAGAAGCAGGAACTTTCACACTATTCAAAAGTTTAACTAAATATCATAAGCAAAAGGGATGATTAGTTATTGAATATGCAATTTTGTATTTTGTTACTTTCATCTTTGTAAGGAGATTTACATAGAATCGCCTAACCACTTTGTTTTGTAGATTTCTGCAATCTTCTCTCATTTGTCCTGTGGAAAAGTTATATGTACTTAACTTCCTGAAATAAAAATAATATTATTTCTAGTTCCACTCTCCATGGCAACGGTTATTCAGATTAGAGAAAGAAGGTCCACAAAGGGATATGTAGAAGGTGTCTATGAAATGTCAAGAATTTAAGGGATAGGCTACTCACAGACATGAGTTGGGGAGAAAATTGTAGCATTAGAATGTTAAAACTATATACCATCTGAAAAATATCAGGAAGCCTATAAAGGTTAAGAAATTGTGACAAATGCTTATGTGTGATGCAGGTATATGATGTCCCCAAAGACAGGTGGCAAATGTAGCAGGTGGATAAAAAATGAAATCTGGCAATGTCAGAAGCAAGAAGAGTGAAAAAGCCTTTGAGGGGTTTATCATCCACACAGGCTGGATATTATTTTAGAGCAGATCCTGTCTCAATCTCACGCTTATATTTATGCAAGAAAAGTTTGGGAAAGATGAGAGGATGGTTCTATACAGTGAAGATTACAAAGGATAGATCGGACTTTTTCACATCTTTTTTTCTCTTACTTTTCACCTTAGTATTTTGGCACTTAATAAGGGCACAGGACATATTGACTCTAGAGAGTAACAGAAGAGAGGAACAACAATGTCCTCTGCTTTCCACATCACTAAGAGAGACAGCCATTGTTCTACTTGTTTAGCATTGCTTTTGTTACCTACTGCTTTTTAATGAATATATACAAACTCAATAGCTTCAGAAAATGAAAGCAATGTCATGTCTCATGTGTCTATACATTGGCTGTGTGTGTGTGTGTCGCTGAGTGCTTCTGCTTTTCCTTGTATTGTTGTTTAGGATTCTCTGGGGCTTTGGCTGGCCATGTGTATCCCTGGTGACTCATTCACATGGCTGGAGGAGTATTGACTGGTTCCTGGGCACTAGGATAGTGCTGTAAGCCAGAGTGCCTGCTTTATCTTCCAGAGGTTTTGAATGTGGTGTTTCTTATAGGATGACTAGCATCAAAATAGGAGCAGTCCCAGCATGAAAGCAGAGCTCTTCAGAGCCAGTGACATTGGAAGATGGTGATGTTTCTGTCATATTCTGTCTGTTAAGCCAAGTGTTGAAGAAGGCCAGGATTCAAGATAAAACAGAACTAGACTTCAGCTGTTGCTGAAATAAATAGGAAACTGTGTTATTTAACCCACCACAACTACCTACCACACTGAAATTCCTCTGTCCTTTGAATCTTATGTAAATCTCAAACCACAGAGCTATATATAGTACTCTCAACTTTTATAGTTTAAAGCTTAAAACTCAGAGATATAATATAATAGAGATAAAACTGAATTAGATTGGACTGTGACCCTCTCTATATGCCAGATAAACCATAAGAAAAATATAGGGATAGAAGTCACATATGCATGTGTTATATTGTAGGGCTTTGTGAGTAGCTCCCAACCACTAAATGTAATGTGTAAACTCTTCCCCAATCCAAGCATGCTGAATTTATTAAATGCTGCTGTGTTTTTCTCTCTCACTTTGCATCTTCTGGTTCTTCTCCACAAATGGGGATGTTGACTTGTTGTCGTTCATGAAGTTACAAATGGTTGTGGCAGATAATTTGCTCCAAGTTTTTCAATCATGTCTGCTTCTGCCCTGATCAAATATTTGTAGTTGAAAGAAATCTATGGGGAAGGTGCCTAGCTGAATTGAAAATTACTATTATTATAACTAAATTAAATCCAAACAAATTATGCTATAAAATATGCATAGACAGCTAACACTTTTAAAACCCATGAAACATTATTCCCATAAAGCCTTTCATTAGTATTTTCCTCAAGTACTCTATACCAAATTTCGTTCTTAAATGCTGTAAGAGCTGTCTAAGAAAGTAGCATCCCATTAAAGGTAGTTTGTCTATACAAACAGCTGGTTGATTGGATAGCGATTGCACTTTAGTTTACTTTCCACCAAATAGATCAATTCTATCACCATGTTTTATGAGAGGCATACCAAAATCAGAACTGGTAGGAGTTTTCTAATTTACTCTTTAAGAAAAATTTAAACACTGCTGTGATTTGCTTTATCCCAGAAAAGGGATTGGGGGAATTGTTGGAACTACTGAATTCTATTGTAAAGATAACAAGTAGGAAGCAGGCAAATTATATTGAAAAACTATGCATTTGAGTTTTGAAGGTGTAGAATCTTGTCCTGGAACATGAATAATGGTCTCATGTAGAGAGTGGAAATTGCAAATGAAGGCAGGGATATGAAGAGCTTGCCCTACCTTACATCCAGGAGGTTGTGAATCCACAAAATGTATGATATGAATCTTTAGATGATTAAGAGTAGACTATAGTGGAGTTAATTAGCTAATAGCTAGTTAATCACTGGTGAGTTTAAAACATGGATAATATCCAATCAGATGCTCTATAATATTGTAAGATAGCCCTTGTATCATTCTGTTATTTGTTTCCTTTACTGAAAGTTAACATAGCTTGCATGCCCGGGAGGTGAGGTGTACATGTATCTCTCTCTCTCGGTCTCTCTCCCTCAATATTCTCTCACTCTCTCTCTCTCTCTTGCTCTCTCTGTCTCACTCTCTCTCCCTCGCTCTCTCTCTCTTTCCCTCCCGGTGTGTGTGTGTGTGTGTGTGTGTGTGTGTGTGTGTGTGTGTGTTTAGGAGAAACAATAGCAAACCCGAGACAAAATCTGTATTGGCATATTTTCAAAGCATGAACTGTGACATTACTGGTACAATACTGGAATGCATTAGTGCCTCGGGCATCAGAACATTTCCAATTCTTTAAAAACATATTTTGAGAACAAATGTGAAATTTTGCAGTGAGGACTTCTACTATAATTTCATTTGAAAATCACACTGGCTGTGAAATTCTCAAGGCTGAGGAATGAAATAGTGTAATTTTTAGCAAGTGCCAACAATTTCCATGTGAATGGTGCCTTTATTGAACATATTTTAACACTCCTGTGGATTAATAATGTGTTAGCAGAAAAAGGCATGTTGAGCTTGGTGCAATTATCCTTCCATCCCAATTATACTGTGACATTAAATCTTGTGACATTTAATAAGAAAGGCCATTTCACCCATGGCTACCCTTCGTGCAGACGATTTATGCAACAGGGTTCCCATAGACAAAATTATGAAGCAGAGGCCTTCCAACATGCTGATATGTCTAACTGCCCATGTAAATTAAATAAGGTGTACCAAAATATATAAATTGTTAATATTATGATTACCTGGTACCTGAGACAAAAGAAAGATGAATTAACCACCATGACTTTTATCTGTTGCAAATAAAACAAATGGAAATGGGTGATTAATGGGACAGAGGCTTGCTTGAGAATCAGGACTTTACCTTTCTGCTCATACTATGGTTTGACAACATGGTTCATAATGTATATTTGGCCTATAACATAATATATGGAGAGACAAGTAAGTTTGACATGAATTATAAAATTCCATGGTAGTTTGGAATTGAAATTCCAGCATTGAGTTTAAGTTCCTGATCAATTAAAGATATGAAGATAACCTTAAATATTAGTTTCTGTGCCTCATATCTCAACAGCTGTATTGCATAGTTCTAACCAAAGCAATAGTCTAATGCTTATTCTGAATTAATTACATTCTACTTTGAAGCTACTTTTTGACATTAAGCTAAGGAAAGGAAAGTATAACATACTGATGGAATATTTATGAAAATAAATATTTACTGTTATTTTTCAGCCTTTCTCATATGAAAAATCAAATGTGACAGAAAAGAAACTGGCAAACCACACATAGTCCTCAAATGGCCAGAGGAATTTTTAATTTAAATAATTTTCTTGGTTATTCTTGAATTAAAATGTCAAACATATTCAAGAGAAGCAACTAGATTTACCAAAATTCCAGACGTTTAATGTGCTAAGAGATCCATGACATAACAGTGTGGCTTTTAGTTTGGTGTGGTGTCATGTGGCAGCTGAAAGTCCCTTATTGACTTGGAGGTGTGTCTCTTTGGGATTCCAGAGTAGTTCATCATTTGGAAACCATCTGTCATGCAAATGGATGGATTAGTTGCTCATTTCCAAACTATGTTGTTTCTTCCTGAAAATAGGACCTAGGGCTTACTTGTCCCTCTCAAACCATGGCTACTGTCTGGTCTGTTGTTAGTCAGAAACTAACCATCATCCTGAACTCTACATATATTTCAATATTCAAAATGTTTAGAGACAGAGACTAGTAACAATCTTGTCTCTCTGTTTCCATGACTTGCATTCAAACAGTGACCACAGAGAAGTAAAATCTTAACTATGGTTATAGACAATTTTCAACAATAGAACTTTTCCTATTCTAACCAAGGAGAATGTGAAGGAACTCACACTTGGGGGGGGGGGTTCTCTTGGCTACGAGTCATAGTAGAATGTCTACTGTAAGCTGATTTAAGCATTGTCTTTATCCTAAGTTTGTTTCCTTTGTGATTTAGGACAATGTCTAAATCATGCGCCTTATTTGTATGTGGAAGAAAGTTTAGAATTCAGTGCCAGATAGGATTTTTTCCTTGATGAGTGAGCCTTAAATCCAATTAGATAAGTTTGGATTATCTCCTAGAAATTTCACCCATGATGCCTCAACGATATGACTACCTAAACATGACCTGAACAAAACTAACATCCATAGACATGTTATAATTGAAAAGGGAAAATCTCATGATACTCCACTCCTAAACTAAAAACTACAGACAAACTAGAGATGCTGATAGTGGAAAAAGTAGTCTTCCCCATGGAGGAGCTCCCACATGATTATCCAATATAAGTGTTTATCCCTAAAGTCATGTGCACACTGTATTGAATGGACAGGGTAAGGTATAGCTATATATTTATGCATATATATGTATGTATGTATGTATAAATTAGAGAGTGAGATCAGCTTTTTGGAAACAGGTGAGGGGCATGGGATGAGTTAGAGCAAGAAAAAGGGATGGAAAGAAATTATGTAGCTATACCTTTAATTAAAATATTAATTAAAACCTACAAAATTCTCAAAAAATAATAAAATGGAAATAAATAATAAATTTGATAAAATTGATATTTACAAAATATCTTAATAGAGAAAGTATTTTTCTGAGCAGAAGAAGAGAGTTGGCCTAGTGGACAAAGGAGAAACTTGGAAGAGACTTGGCTGTGTTATTACTAATTTAACTGGGATAAGTGTTAGGTTCATACAGTATCTTGCCATTCCTGTATTTGGGTGTATTTCAGCTATAGGGAGAGTGTTAATATATTGGATGGTCTCTTAAAAGTAAGTAGAGAACAGACAACAACACATTCAAGTTCTCTTAAAATCACTTTTGTTTTTCTCAAACGAACCTTTTACTGCCCATATTGAAAAACAATTTGGGCGTTTATTTCTGTCGAAAAATATATCCCCTCATCATTTTCTAGATTTCTGCTTTTAAAAAGAGAATTGCCATTTCATCATGAAAAGTGCATTTACCAATTGTACATGGGAACTATTGCTTTTCAAATGAACACAGGGCTGGAATCCTAATAAATCTCCATCTCAGGCGAGCATTGGGGATAAGGAGATCATAAAACAATGTCCATATTTACTCTACACACTCAGAAATGTGAAATGAGGATCCACTCCAAAATAGTCGTCATTCCACATCAACTGACCCAACCTCAAAAGTCTCTATAAAGAGACAATATGTCTATTATAACAACTGCCGATGTCTACCAATGGGAAGAAGGAAGAAATCACACAGAATCTACAGGCCAGACTTTGTACCACAAGCTAACCTGTGAGATGCTCATTGCCACTGCCAACAGTAAGGCAGACATCTGCAGGTCTTTTTCTCTCTCTTTATTTGCAGGGAAAGGAAAGTAAGCCCAGCTACACAGTGCCCAATAGTATGATCAGTTTTTATATTAGGTGAATTAATTATATAGTTTCCCATCATGCTATCTATGTATCATAATCATAGGCATAGGCTTACTTCCTCAAAGCAGGTTTGATTTTAATTAACTCAGTCCTTTATGATAAAACATTTATTCCTATTAAGTATAGGTCTTACTGGCTTTCTTGAGATTACCTGGAGCTCTTCATCATTTTCTTAGAATTCTCTTTTTGGCAACATCTATGTTTTATGATTGACCTTCACTTACAAAAGCATTAAAATGCAGAAAAAGTCACTTATATATCTGGCAGGATATCTGTCCTCTCGAAATGCACATATATGGACTATGTATGGTGTGTGTAGACATGGCCCAAGAGTTGTAGCTAAGAAAGGGCCAGTCTGCAGGGACCGAGCAGAGAAGCAATGGGCATATTACTGAGTGCCAGGCACATCCTGAGTTAAGGTGCACAACCACACCACAGAGTACCCTGCAGGTTGAACAAGCAGAAGCCTCGTAGTACTGGATGGATAATGGAGTTACAGAATTGTAGTGCACTACAAGACAGTTTCCACTGCCAAGTAAAAGCTAGGATTCCCACATCTGAAACACATGACTTCCAAACTGAGCATCTAACTGAGCATCTAATTTCTACTCCTCAGTCACTTTCCAGCTGGATTGCTGTAGTGGTAAATTGAGTTAGTATACCATGAACATCTCTTTAACTTTAAAGATGATTTGCCTTATGGAAGGATTTTTCCCCCAACATAATTAAATTGAAGCAAAAATATTCAACACATAGACACTAAAAAATCACTTTGAGGGTAAGAAAGAAAATGCATTATATTTCTTCTTTGATGAAAAAAACGTCTAACAGATTATGTAATGTGAGAAGGAAAGGAAGTGGTGTGTTGATAAATTGCTGTAGTTCCTAACATTACTGGAGGATGGCTGATAAAAAATAACTTCATATTTAATCATTAACAGTGGATCCTTCTAGGAGGCTGGCTGTAGCTTGTAAGTAAACATGAATGAACTTACTTCATTGCACGGTAGTATCCACATCCATCTTCCACTGTTAAAGGGCAGTTAAGAAAATTGCCAATTTCTTTGAATGATCTAGTTTGTGGATTTTATCACTAGATGGTTAAGGTATGAATAGTGGACCTAAAAAAATCCAATATTTTCTTCCCTGCAGTAATATGTTTGCAGTAAATATGACATTAACCTCTTAAAAGCTTTTGCCTGAAACCAAGAGCCAAATGGTTTTAGCAGACATTACTAGGTCTTTTTTATTATTTTCTTTCTCTTTTTTTGTAGTGGTGAAGAGTGTTTCCTACTACAGCTCAATTGTGGAGCTTTTGCATAATAAATCAGTATAAAATTCTGTAACATGAACTAATCAGTATTCTAAAAATTCTGTTATAATTCCTACTAAAATACTGGAATCTGTGTTCTATATTTAAAGTCTGACATTGATATTCTGGCATCTTTTATTCAGTTTCTCAAGTATTCTGTAATACTTATGCTTATGTTTTATAATAGACATTGCATGGTGAAGAATAACATTGTAATATTAGTAACAATGTCAATTTTTGACAGTAAAACATAGGAGGAATTATAAAGATTTAATAATTAATAATTCTTTACCTATACTTGCACTTTCTATAATAACATCTATTTTCATCTTATATGGAAAGCTAGATTTAAATATTTTATTCCAATTGGAATGTCAAAATTAGTTTATATTATTATTTGTGCTATTATTTAATAGTATTTTTATTATATAGACAAAATGAATAACATTTGAATAAATGAATTCTACTCTATATCTATTTCATAAAAGGGTAACTATTTAGAGACTCTTGGAAAACAGTCTTTAATCCGTGTTATGTGGTCCCAACTCTCATCATAGTTTTTAGAATGAAAAATATGGGATTATTGACAAGCATCAAGAAACCTGTATAAAAATATAATTATTATATGCAAAGAAATAGAGAATTGGTCATCTGGTACTTTACAAAAAGATAACGGGGATAAAGGAAAGGAAATATGGGAATTTTATATTCCCCTAGAGAAGGAAAGAAGAGTTTGTATTAGCATTCTACAAAGGTTAAAAGGATTGACACCTGAGAACTGCCCTTCACTCAAACAATTTTATCCTACATAGATATTTTAAAATATTTGAAACCAGAAAAGTGCTTATAACAGGTTTTGGCACTACATGAATTTGTACAAACAAACATCCAATTGTAAATAGAAGATCGTATGAATTATAGTATATTAAATGAGTATAATATGTAAACTTCACTTTTATTTCCTCAGATGAAGTGTTGAGATGGGAACTATACACAAGTTACGCATATATACACTGTGGGATGAGCCTAGAATACTTCTTTTTCTGTTTTAAGTAGTCCTAGTCCTAGGCCTGAAGCTTCTAGCCTACATACAATATAATCTTCCAAGATGACTGATTTAATCTAGCTTCTCTTGGCTTCTGACTGAATTTCTTTGCCTGGCCTCATACTAATTTTGGCAGTATGCTCTAATTTCTGCATCCATCTCATTCTCTGACTCATTCTGTTTTCACCTATATTGAGCTTCTTCTCTTTATAAACTGTGTCTGTAAAATATTCCTAATAACACATACACACACACACACACACACACACACACACACATACACCACTCACCACACCATGTATATTTATATTTATATGTATTAGAAAATAAATGAAATAAATGACCAGTGTGCCAGTCACTTGAGTTTTTATTTTCTTCACATTTTAATTTTTAAAAATGACATTTCTATATTCCATCTTTTAAGTATACACATGCATGCACCCTTCTGTAAAGAATAAATTCTTTCAAAAGTTATTGAGCTCTTTCTTTATGAAGATATCTGCCTGAATCTATCAAACAATAAGGCCATATTTCACAAATTAGCAGTTGCCAGTTACTGATTTTTTTCAGGGTTTCATCTTTTATAAGTCAAAGTAAAAGAATATTAAAAAATGTCTAATGATTATGCTTTGTGTATACTAATTTTGGAAACAATTATGCTATATAAAGTTCTTGGGTATGTGGATTAAGAATGCTATAGTCTTTTGATCCCTGCACTTGGAAGGCAGAGGTAGGCAGATATCTGAGTTTCAGGCCAGGCTGGGCAGCTAGGGCTACACAGAGAAACTCTATCTCAAAATAAAACCAATCAACAAAACAAACAAACAAAATGAGTGCATGCTCCTCCTGCAGAGGACCAGAATTTGGTTTCCAGACCTGGTTCAAGTGGCTTGTAACCACCTGTGAATCCAGATTCAGGGTATTCTGACACATCAAGTTTCTGTAGTAACCTACACTCACATGCAAATACTCACACACAGGCACATACAAACACACACACATAATTTAATTTATATATAATATATAATTTATATATATTATAGTATTATTTATTATTATATTATTTATGCATTATTATATGTAGTATAATTTTATATAATATAATTTAAAGTAAAATAATAAAATTTCTTTACAATTATTATAAGAAGCTATAGTTAGATCTAAGAAAATTACCTGTTTCCTACAAAGAAAATTATAATGAATTACTTAAAACTCAACAGTTTTCTGGCAAACCAGAAAAAAATCCTGTTGTTTTCTTGACATTACAATCTATCAGAACCTAAGAAAAAAAGAAATATGAATGTCATATTTTTAAAATGTAGAATAAAAGCAAGCTCATTAGTGCTATTCTTATTCAACCAGTTTCTGAAATTTCACAAAATTAATTTAAATTGAATTAATGTGTAGGTATTGCCAATATGAAGTACAATGATAAAATTATTAATCTTTGTGTATTACATGTATATCTATTGAGGAAAAAACAAAGTAAATTAGCAAATACATTATTTTCTTTTAAAATTAATTTGTCTAGAATAATTATGAAACGTGGTCTTTCATAATCAAATGACATCAGAAAACCCTTCTAATTAGTGTAATTCTTGAATAGATGATAAAAATAAGAAGATATTTAAAAGAAAAGAAGTAAAAATCTCTCTGAAATAATGTTGAAGTTTTGGGGTTAGATGTTTGAAAACAAAGGTAGGTAGACAGTCTATTTAATATTAATAGTTCTCCAAAAATCCATTTGTAAATATAAGGAAATCTTCTTAGGGTTATGTAGCAGTAAGAGTTCTTTAAAAATAAAGGAGCCAGGAAAGCTCCTTTACCTGGAGATCACGACACCTTGACAGGTCCGAGAGTTTCTCATTCCAGACTTTTTGCTAGTCTTTGCCTCTGAGACCTTTTGGCTAGTTTCTGACTCTTCCAGGCTGCTCATCTTCATCTTCCAGGATACTAGATTTCTCTGAGAGATCTCTCAGCAGTCCTTACTGCTTACACCTGTTTGAACAGTTATTACCCTACTGAATCTGCTCAGTTTCAGGAAGTTCATAAAATGTTTGAGTTGACTACTTAAATGTAATGACCTTCCTTGCAGGATGTTATGTTTATTAGCGTTCCTTTAGAATAATCACCTATATCTTAAAGGATGTCTTTAAATTAAGAGAGTGAAACAAAATTCTGATCACATATAGACTGGTTCTCTTCCCATTCTGACATATATTGGGTGTATTAGTTACTATTCTACTGCTGTGATAATATACCATAACCAAAAACAAATAAACATTAGAAAGAAGTATTTTATTTTAGGTAGTGATGCCAGAGAGAAAGACCATCTATCATGCCAAGGAAGGCATAACATAGCTATATCAGCTGGAACCAAGGTCACATTTTGCCCATATATAGGAAGCAGACAGATAATAGGAAATGGGGCAAAGCGATAAATCCTACAAGTCTATCCCAAGAAACATGGTTCCTTCAGCAACATTCTACTTCTTAAAGACCCCATACCCACCCCCCCGCAAAAAAAAAATCAGGAACTGGGAACCAATTGTTCATCATTCAAATCATAACTTGCTCAATCCTGGAATTATAATCAGTATAATATAAATAAGTGACCAAACAAAATGAGAGGCCAACATAAATAAATAAATAAATAAATAAATAAATAAATAAAATGAACTTACAATAAAGGTGATATTGAAGACACTAAACTCCTAAAAAATGTTAAACAATGGTTGTCATCAAAGAGCAGAAAAAGAAAAGAAATTTAAAATCTAATTTTTCTAATCAGTATTGATTAAAATGTTGAAAAAAAAAATCTCTCCAGAACTTTCATGAAAAGAGACAGGGACTCCTAAGCTGTATTGATACTACATAAAATTAATTCAAACTGTTTTTGTAAACTACATTAAAAAATTCTTAAAAAATAGTTTTATCTATTAACTATTGCCTGAGCAAACTACCAACTGTATGTGTTTTGTGAGGGGAAAATAAATGGGGGTAGGTGTGTTTGTAGGGGGGGTGTATGCACTAAAAGTTAAGTGTGATAAAAATATTAATCATTATTATTTATGGGATTTTTCCTGTATATTGTCTTTGTTTATCAAAATTAACATAGAATTTTTATACAATCAGAAAGACTAGAAACCTTCATTGGGGAGCCTGTACTCAGTCCAATGGTTGGCTGTGAGCCTCTATTTCTGTATTAGTTGGGTACTGTCAGAGCCTCTCAAGAGACAGCTAAATCAGGCTCCTGCAGTGGGAGGGGGGAGGGAACAAGGGATTGTTTTAATTTTTTTAATTTTTTTCTTATTTTATTTTATTTTTCTTTTTTCTTTTGGAGGAGAACCTGGGAAAGGAGATATTGTAAATAAAGAAAACATCTAATAAAAAAAGAGAGATCATTGGTACAGCAGAAAGAGATGTCCATTCTTTTCTTAGAATGATTGTGAGTTACTGTGAGGGTGTTATGGGTCCTACCTTACACTCACACTACAGCCAAAGACAACTCTCATCTGTTCAAATCCAGGGTTCCATTAGTAGGAGGAGGGAAGAAGGCAGTTAAGTTGGCCACGGAAAACCAAACGTCTGACACAAAAACCAAATGTTCTTTATAGCACAAGGAAACAAAGCACAACAAAACCATTCAACTTTTAATAAAATATGTTAGCCCAAATTTCAAGTTAGTTAGTGTGTTTATCTTTTGTTATTTGGGAGATAGAGTGTCAGAAATTTAGGGTTATGTGGTCATCTACTTCAGATATTATGGTTGTAACTAGTCAGGTATGCCTTTATAATTTCTAATTCTACACAAGACTTTTCAGGTTTTTTATCTAGCATAACTGAAGTAGAATACTGAAAACAATTTTAAAATAGGACACTCCAAAGACTGTTTTATAAGACAGTATTGATGCTGGATTAAGATTTTTTTTCTTGGCTTTCTTTCTCTTTAGACCTTAAAAGTCACATTTACCTTAACAACTTTGTTTGAGGAAGTGAAAGAGATGGGTCTTGTTTGCTAATTCAGTTAGCTCACCTATGTGTTTTTTTTTTCTTGGTGAATTGAAAGCATTAATATCTAGAGATATCATTGAAATGTATGAACATTTATTACTATCATTTTCTGTTTTTTTTTTTCTTTTTTTGTAATGGTGGTTTCATTACCTCTTTTTTTAATGGATATTTTCTTTATTTTCATTTCAAATGTTATCCCCTTTTCAGGTCACCCCTCTGGAAACCCAGTAGTCCATCCCCACTCCCCCTGCCTCTATGAGGGTGCTCCCCCAACCACCAACCCACTCCCTCCTTCCTGCCTGGCATTCCCCTATACTGGGACATCAAACACCCTCAGGCCCAAGGGCCCCTCCTCCCACTGATGTCCAACAAGGCCATCCTCTGCTACATATGCAGCCAGAGTCATGGGTCCTTACATCTCTACTCTTTGGTTGGTGGTCCAGTCTCCCAGAGCTCCCTCCATGTGGCTGCAAACCCCTTCAGCTCCTTGAGTCCCTTCTCCACCTCCTGCATTGGGTGCTCATTCCAATGGTTGGCTGTGAGTATCCACCTCTGTATTTGGCAGGCTCTGGCTGGCAGAGCTTCTCAGGAGAGCTATATCAGGCTTCTGTCATCAAGCACTTGTTGCCATCCACAATAGTGTCTGGATTTGGTGACTGTATATGGGATGGATCCCCAGTTGGGGCAGTCTCTGAATGGCCTTTCCTTCAGTCTCTGCTCCACAATTTGTCTCTGTATCTCCTCCCATGGGTATTTTGTTCCCCATTCTAAGAAGGACCGAAGTATCTACACTTTGGCCATCCTTCTTTTTTTTTTTATTTAGATATTTTCTTTATTTACATGTAAATTTCTCCATTCCCAGTTTCCCCT
>NW_022196897.1:54551189-54591435 GCF_008632895.1 Mastomys coucha
TATTAAAAAATGGGGTACAGAGCTAAACAAAGAATTCTCAATTGTTGAACACCAAATGGCTGAGAAGCCATCCTTCTTTTTAAGCTTCATATGGTCTGTGAATTGTATCTTGGGTATTATGAGCTTCTGGGCTAATATCCGATTATTAGTGAGTGCATACCATGTGTGTTCTTTTGTGATTGGGTTACCTCACTCAGGATGATATTTTCTAGTTCCATCCATTTGCCTAAGCATTTCTTGAAGTCATTTTTTTTCATACCTGAGTAGTACTCCGTTGTATAAATGTACCACATTTTCTGTATCCATTCCTTTGTTGAGGGACATCTGGGTTCTTTCCAGCTTCTGGCTATTACAAATATGGCTGCTATGAACATTGTTAAGCATGTGTCCTTATTACATACATGTTGGAGCATCTTCTGGTCAGCTATTCTGGTGTTTGTGATTTCTTTGTGGCCTCTTTGTCTTGTTTATTCTTCTCTTCAGTTTTTAATATCTGTTCTAGTATTCTCTGTAGAACTAGCTTAGTCATCATATGTTTTTAAATATATTTTTACCGTGGACATTTTTATTTCTCCTTCAAATTAAAAGGTAGGTTTGCTGGATATAATAATCTGGATTGGTAGTTATAATCTTTCCAAAATTAGAAAATCAAGCATTCTCGTTCCTATTGAGTAATCAGCTCTTATTGGAATGGATATGCTTTTATATGAGATTTGGCAGATTTTGGTGTGCTCCATTAGTAAGTGTTTTTACTTTTTTAACAACAATAAGTTATGAGAAATTTCTTTTCTGTGCATATTTGGTGTGCTGTGACCTCGTATTCCTGAGTAAGTGTCTTCTTCTCTAGATTTGGGGGAGTTATCTTCTTGACTTGGGATCTACCTTTTTCTGGAATTCTCCTTATTTCATGCCCGTCATTCACAGCTTTGGTACATTCATGGTGGCCAAAGCATCTTTCTTTGTTCCATTTGTCATTTTCATTATTTAGTTTCTCTATGGCTCTAAATCCTGATATCTGACTTCTCAATAATCCACTAAGAGACCAAAGAATTATTTATTAGACTTAGTGAGCTTTTAATTTCCTGATTCATTTCTCTTTGGGCTTTGTTAGTATTTCTATCTGTATATTGAATTTGATTTTCATATTCGGAATTGTTCTTGTTGTTGCCATCAACAATTTGCTTGTGATTTTGAACTTCATTTTCTTCTTCCTGTCCACTTTTGTATTTAGCTCTATATCTACTCTTTGAATGCCTGGAACTTTCTAAGGATGTTTATGATTTTTATTTTAAAAGGTTTGTGTGTGTTTTGTTTAAGTTGTCCTCCTTAGATGGCATTTCTACAAGATTAGTGATTTTCAGAGGTTGGGTCATTCTGTCTTGACTTTCATATTGTTTGTGTCTTTATTAACACACCTGGGCATCTACATTCAAAGACTGAATGGAGAATTGGCTGTCTTTGGAAACTCTACAGGGACCACAGACAAGACTAAGCCACTAGGAGCTGAGTCAGAAGTTCCTATAAGATCTAGGCCCTGATCTAACTTTTGAGCAACAGAGTGGAGCAGAGTGACTGAAGACAGCATGAAGTGGTTGAGAAGTACAAGTCTAAAGGCATGACAGGCCAACATCAGGGTCATTTACTACGACAACACACAATGCCTGCAGAGGCTGTGACCCACAGGAACAGTGTGGAATGAAGATAGAATGACCACAGTTGGAGCTGCAGCCAAATGTGACAAGGGAAATCAGAGGTGGGCTGGGCCAGGACATGGTGGTGGGGGACAGGTCACTTAATCAGTGCTTAAGTATCACATGGTGCAGTTAGAGCAAAAGGGAAGCAGAGGTTGGGCAGGCAACAGAGCCAGTCTCTGAAAAATCACAAAACAATAAACAACATCAGAAAAGTAATCAGTTTGGGAATGTAGCTCAGTAGCAGAATCCCAAATGCCATCAAAGACAAAATAAAAAGGAACAAGATTTCACTTTATTATCTAGTCTCAAATATTTTTCAATTTTTCAATTATGTTCACTAAATAATAATGTTTTCTGGTCTAGATAAATTCAATATCATATATTGTATTTGGGATCCTCATTGAGATTGGTTGTGGGTTTTGTTGTTGTTGTTATTGTTGTTGGGTATTTGTTTGCCTGGGTGTTTTGTTTTGGTATTTTCTCCCTTTACCCAGAATATTTTTAGTGGGACTCCTGTTTGGCTTTCCAGGTATAACACAGAATTCTACTTTTCTCAGGGCATGAGATAACAAAGGATATCATCTCAATTTAAATAATGATGTTAATACTGATTTGATTCAGAATGTGTGTTATTTAATTTCTACTGCAATTTCTTTTTATGAGTCTTAGTGAGAAATACTTTGACACAATATTAGAATATTGCTTCTCATGGACTGTACACAGTGCTTTTGCCTAAGTTATTAGTAGGATGGCAACAAATGGTTTTTTAACTCCATCCTGCACGTGTATCAATTGGACACCTACAGATTTCTAATATCACATTGGATTGTTTCTTTTTGTAAAGAGGTACTCCTAGATATTTGCTTACTCCCCAAAGTGCACTTTAATTATTATTTTGACACTCAAATTATCCTAGGTTGTACTAATAGAAATCTTTTCAGGCTTTAAAAGCCATGTGTGTGCCCTTTCCAGCTATGTCTTTCTTTCCAGGTATGGTCTTTATGGGATAGGTACCCAAAGTAAATGACACAAGTACTCTAAATTCCAGACATGTTAACAAAAAGGCAAATATTTCAGCATGTACAGCACCTAAACTATCTCAAAATATCATAACACAGCAGCATGGAGACCTGCTGACAGTTCCAGCTCCCTAAAGATGTTCAAGAACACACACACACACATTGTTACTTTTTTGACAAAATTATTTCTGGAGAAATGGGAATGCGATGCCTGGCAGTTTTGTTGGAATGGTTTCTTTGTCTTTCTTTTTTACGAGTTCTATACATTCATGGAGTTTTAGAGCAAGATAATGTGGAGTACTATAATAGCCTGCAGATGCCTAGCAACCTTTCTCTGGGGTATATGTGAGAAGTTTTCGCTTTGCTTCTAGTCTGTTGTAAGTGATCTTATTCGAGCTAATGCTTTCCCATGGCTTTAAGTTAAACTAGCTCTGGTGATGCTCACAGTATAGCTCTAAAGCAGAATTATATTTGCTTTTCCCTGCCCTGCCCTTGCTGAATACCTTCTTAGCACTTTTACTCAATGCTCTAGTGCATATCACAATTTGCAATTAGATAATTTTGAGTAATTATTCATAATCATGTATAATCACCTCACACTACAGGACACTAGATGCTAAGTGCATGAGGGCAAGGACCAGGTCTGCCATTCGTTCAAAACACAGTGGAGTGCCTGGTCATAATAGCTGCTTTCAAAAGAACTCTTGTGTAACCAAAAAGTACTTATATGGACATAGACCTGCATGGGCTTTGCACTGTATTCTTTCCAGCCCTCTAGAATTGTCACTGAAGGGGGAAAATTATCCTGACAGATAAAGAGAACAAATTAAGAAGCAATTTGCAGTTTCAACAGTTTCTGTGATTATATATATGAATGTATGTGTGTATATGTATATATATGTATATATGTACATATATATACATATATTATATATATATATATATATATATATATATGAAGTATCTTCCATATTTTCTGGCATGCTTTTGTATGCTGCCTCCAATATATAGGGGAATCTTTGTTCTCTAGAGGGTTACAATGTGACATCATTGTATTATGTATCATTGCCATTGTCAGCTCTGGCATCTGGTAAGTTGTTCCATGACTAAGTTTGCATGCAATGCTATAAAACTTTTTGGTGGTGAAATTAAGCAAATTCTATCACATTCTCTCAGAAAATCTTAATATCAGTTACTAGCAGGGACGATATTTACTAGTCATAAGAAAAAACCATTCCAAGCTGCTACCCATGTGGCAAAAGCCTGACCCCCAAAATATTTGTGTCATACTGTGTTTTGAAGATGTTTGTCACCAGTTTATCAACTAGGCTGTGTTAGGGACAGACAGTTCGGCTTAAGCGACCTTATTCATTCCTGCCATTAGAAGGCTAATATTAATTCAGAGTCTGCAATTTCACAAAGTGAAAAGTAAATACACACTCTGGTGCTCAAAAAGAAATGGTCCCTCCCTGCATAGATCGTGAAATCCACAAAGAGTGGTAGATAGTTTTAAATTAAAATATGTCTGATTATTAATCAGTTTTAATGATAGAAATGAGTGTTCTTAGATATGTTACCAAGGAGACCCTGCCTTACCTTGGGTGCATAGGAAATCATCTCTAAAATGGTAGGTACCTCTAAAGAGGTAATTTGGGGGGGGGAGAAGCTTGTCAATTTGTCTTTGGGTTGTTTGTCTTTCGGGTTGGGCTTATACAATATATATTAATTGAAGTTCTAGAGACTGGGATGCCTGAAATCAAGGATCTGGCTGATTCAGTTTTATATAAGGATGCTTTTTCTACATTGATGAAAGATAGCACTCACTGTATAACAGACTGAAAGGAAGTGTGGGGCATGAAGGAGAGAGAATGAAACAATGAGTTGGTTTGCTACTTTTCTAGTCACTATAATAAAATACTTAAAGAAGGAAAATTAGTCCATCCTAGGGATGAGCCCCCTTATTGATTGTCTAATGTAGGGTGTCCAACCTGAAATCAAATACACAGCACCAACAAAAATGGACATAGCACACTGTGTTTTCATATATTTGTACATGCACATGTGTATGACAATAATCAGATAAAAAATAGCCTGTCAATTTGAGACAGAGAGAACATTGGAGGTGCTCATGGGAGTGTATCTGGGAGGACTTTGAGGGGAGAAAGTGATGTAATACTATTTTGATTAAATTGCATCAAGATGGTATAGAAAAATAACTGTATTCAGAAGAAACAAGTAAAGAAAGGACATACTCGGAATCATAGTTTGAGAGCTAAGAGTCCATTATCATAAGGAAGGCATCATGGTTTGTGGTTATATCAGCAGGAGCAAAAGAAAGCTTTAAAGCACTCCCAGACCCATTATCCACTTCTTGTGAAGCCCCACTTCCCGCAGTCTTCATACCCTCCTCAAGCAATGCCACTGGCTGCAGATTAAATGTTCAGACCCCAGAGCCTGTGGGACATCCTTCGGACATAAAACTGTAACAACAGAGAAAGGGAATATTAAAAAGATGCCTCTTTTTTAATGAAAATTTTAGACTATTCACAGAAGACAGAGACTAAAATATTCATTATGGGGGTGAAAGTGTAAAAATAAGTATGAGTGCCTGAAGATAGGGAAATCCTGGCACATCCATAGAAAAGATTATTAATCCATGTGGCCAATGTACTGCATGCAATAGACAATGGAGAAAGAGAGAGAAAATGAGAGAGACAGAGAGAGACAGACAGAAAGAGAGAGAAGGGGGAGATCGGAGAGGAAGACTTCGATGATGTGAGAAGGATTGGAATTCTACAGTTTAGTGAGGAAAATGAGGACCCTTTATTGATCTTAACCAATATTTCTTCTACATCCTTCCTTATTTCTGGTCACCTTGATGCGTGCATACCCAGCTAAAATGAGACAAGGTGAAACTATGTGTTTCTTCTTCAGCTCTCAGGTTTCAGTGTTTTCTACATTAGGTAGTGCCACCTTTACAAATGTTTCATGCTTTGTAATTTGTTAAATGTCCTATTTTAAATGCCCCCCTATTGAAGTACTGGAAGGTGATCTGCTGTTTATGAATTTAATAAGGAATGTTATGCCTTACTAAGAAAGTATATCACCAAGCTCTGCTCAGATATGCATTACAGCCTTGTGACCTTACCATTGGTGAACTAACTACATATTAAATATGATACCTCTAAACAAGGTTATGCATTGACTGGCAAATGAAAACACCATGGCTAAAAGATCTTAGGTACATTTCTGTATTTCACCTTCCAGTGGTGGAAAAAATATTTGCTGATTCTTTACACCTTTGGTAATTTTTCTAGGACATAACTACAGAGAATAGTGAGACTCTCCAACATATATTAAAGTGTCACCTGGTACAGTATGGAGTATGGACAATAGAAAAAGTGAGAACCCTCCTTAAGTCTTGGCAGCGAAGGTGAAGACGAGGAAACCTGGATGGGGTTTAGGGTGTGGATAGGTACAGAGACAACGTTAAGGGTCTAGGACCAAGCAGACATAAAGATTTGGGAAAGGTTCTCTGGTTTCTTTTCTGACCTTGTGAGTTGCTATTTCACATTCCCAGAACACCCACAAAAGTACAATGCGTATAATTCTAATGTAATGAGAGAATAAGATATACATATAAATTATCAGTTTAACCCATCTATAAATATGACCATTTTCTTTAAAATCCTTAAAGAATGATGCTGAATGATACTGAGCACTTCATTTAGACCATGTTTACTATTACCTTATTAGTGAAGTCTTAATTCAGTTTTTCTTCTGACATACATTTACTTGGCTCTTAAAGCTGCTGGACTAGTCTCTGTTATGCAGAAGTTCTTCCTTAATTTCTAACACTGCAGCTAGCCAGCCTATGCTAGCCAGGTTTTCCTCTGTTATCTGGCAACCATTTACAGATAATCTCCTTTCCATTATCAAGCTATAAGACTAATTTTTCTCTAGAATGGAAGTATATGAAGTATATTAAGTAAAAAATATGTCACCAAAAATAGTTACCATTAGCTACAAATGTGACATCTATAAAGAACCCATCTTTTCTACTTTCAAGCAACTAAATTAATGCTTCATCCTTTGATCAAAGAATGTTTTAAAAAGAAAGTAGTTGTTGATGAATGTTTTGGTCATGAATCATGAAGAGTTATAGCAAAGTTTAAAGTAAAATCTAAGAACATTTGGTTACAAAGATTTAATAGTAAAGACAAAACATTTTACATTAGCAAAGAACTGACTAGAAAAGTGTAGACCAAAGCGGAAATGTAAGTGAACATCAAGCAGAGATGGTGGTTATCTACTGAAATGAATGTTCCTTTGTGTTGAGTATCAAGCCCATATTTTGTAGATGTCTCCTTCAAATGCCTATGTTCTCACAAAGACAACTGATGCCAACCCCAGTGATTTGAAACTTGTATCACTTTATCAAACAAGATGTCTCATCTTTTTTTTTTACCCAGAATTCACTTGGAAAAGCCATGTGGAGCAACCCCAGCTAAAGAAGCCAGAAGACTAGTCTACTGGGGTGAGTTTTAAGAAAGACTGTTTACTGATAAATAGACATATGAAAAAATAAAATGAATTTTGGATACTGTGAGCCATGTGGCCTGGAGTCATAAAAGCTACTTAGAGCTACTTCTGTGCAAGTGTGAGGACAAAAGTTAATGCCCCCAAATAGTGTATTAAATGACCAAGACATAAATGTTTCTGAATCCTTTACTTAACCAAACCTACAGATGAAATGTTATTATCTGAGGTTTAGCTGTTTGTATTTAAGTAATTTTGATTTGAGCCTCCTATGACTTGCTAACTAAAGCATCTTGCTATAATTCACCCTTCAGGATATGTCTTCATCCTTTATTATTTGCAAGATATGCACTTGTGTACACTCGATTGACGCATCAAAAACAAAGTTCTACAACTGAGAGCATCTTTGATTCAGCAAACTTAAGAAAAATTTAGCAAAAGTCAGACAAATTAATTGACTACAAATCAATGAATTCCATCCATGAACATTTTTTAATCAAGAAAGGTCCATTGGATGTGAACAATGTACTTTGTTAACTCATAACATTTTAGCAAACATAAATCATGAAACAAGTAAGTCTAATACACAGCAGTATTTAAATAAGTATAGTTATTAGTTACTGCTTTCAAACCACCAGTGAAGCAGAATAGACTTTTTCAGAAAATATGCAAGGGGAAGGTTCATTTGTGCTAAGTTTTTAAGAACCTTCTAGACAAGTTAAATTCATTAGGCTAAGCAAAGAACTTCTCCAACAAAATCATAGAACCTACAGTGATCACAGTATCTTTCAGGACATTGAGGACCCAACTTGGTAAAAATCAAAGATGAGTTAGGATAAAGGTAACCACATCA
The DNA here is from genome assembly GCF_008632895.1 of Mastomys coucha. Lineage (NCBI taxonomy): Eukaryota > Metazoa > Chordata > Mammalia > Rodentia > Muridae > Mastomys > Mastomys coucha. The sequence continues at coordinate 54,559,295 of NW_022196897.1, forward strand.
CCAAGTTCATTCTCCCAGGTTTTCCAAAGTGTGTATGTGTACATGTGTGTCTGTCTGTCTGTCTTTGTGTGCATGTCTGTGTGTGTTTGTGTGTGTATGTGTGTGCATGTCTATATGTGTGTTTGTGTATGTGCGTGTACATGTGTGTAAGTCTGTGTGTGTTTGGTTGTGTGCATATGTGTGTGTACTGCTAGAGTTTTAGAGTTTAGAGATACACATATGACAGTGCATGCATGGAACATACAACAGAGAACAACTGTGCTTCAGTCTTCTCTTTCCATCTTGTTTAAGATGAGTTCTTTTTGTTATTCCTCACTTCATACACCAGACTAGCTGACCCCCAAGCTGTAGCAATGCTCCTGGCTCGACATCATCCATCCAATAGTAGAAACAGTGGAATTACAGACATGTAACTCCTGTGGACTGCTTGACGTGAGTCCTGGACATTTGAACTTCAGTTTTTATGCTTCTGCAGGGAGGGCTTTACTCACAGAGCTATCTCCTTGGTCCTTAAAATCTTGAAATAGTCAGGATTATTTCATTTGTGACAAAAATGAATGTGTGTGTGCTTTGTCCAAGGTCAACCAGAAATCAGAAACTAAAATTTGCTTCGAGGTTAGTCTTGCTCCTAAAGGCAAGTTTATATCCTCGATAAAATATTACCTAAATATTTCATTGAGATTGATTCCATGTTTGATGATGGTGAAATGGGTTTACAGGTATTTTTCTCTTTCTTTTGATTTATTTCTTTTTGTAACACTTTATTTTCTTGGTGTGCTATTTGTGTTATATCACATGAAGATTGTGAGAAATATTTAACATTTATTAGCAGTGTATAACTTGTAACTACCTGTTTTACTTTGTAAAATTACTGAAAAGCTGCATAAAGTTTTGTCAATACCAACTGATCAGCCATCCTCTGACTTATATCAGCTTAAGAGATTTACTATTCCCTTGAGCCAAATTTTATCCCATGAAGAACACAGGGTGGAGTCTAATTGGAAATAAATTTCCAACATACATTATGTGGGATAGATACTTTATTTTATTCTCTACAAGTAACTTGTCATGGAAGTACATAGGATTTCAGAAGTATTTTTGTGTCTAGACAGATTAAAAGTACAGGTAATACAGACATGCCTGAGCCTATCTAGCTTCTCCGTTCAAATAATTTAAAACCCAAGTCATGCACTTCAAAGGTTTTTTTGTTAAGTGTAGATCAGTCTGAAACACCAAAGGCCACAAAATGCCACAGAAGTAAGAGTGCATGCCTGACCTTTGAGACAGTCTAGTCTGGCTTCACTCACTCTGACCTGTACAGTTCAGTCCTTTATACAACCGCTTTAGAGCTTCTTTACGTGTAGTGCTTTTAAGTAACTACCCAATGGCAGAAAGAGTTCCCCTAACCAATCAGGGCTTCCTGCAGTGAAAAAGCAGAATGGTACTCCCACAGCATGACGGCTTAAAAGATAAAGTGAAAACATAAAACAGATAAACACCACCTGAGGATGAATTTGGTATTAGATCCTAAATCAGAGCTCCTGCACTCAATTTTCTATTTTACATGTAGAAGAAATTCACTGACAACCATTTTCCTTGTCAAAACAGACCCCATTGTATTAGTGTCGTAATTAAACACACGACGTGATGTAGTCTAAACTATAGCGTCTCTGCAATTTGTCTGTAATTAATTTTCTTCGTTGTAATCTTTGGACACCGACTCTTCTTTCTGAGTCCCATTTCAGTTCTGTAAAGCTCGCCCATCGACCTGAGAATTACCTTCGTGCATATGAAGAGGTACACTGAGGGAATAATGACTATGGAGATAGCTGTGCTACTGTTTGCTCTTTGCTTTGAAGGAGGTCATGTAAAAAGACACCCCACTTGCATAACAGAAAACCACCCAGACTTCCATGCCTGGCTGTGTGTGTGACTGTATGCATGTAAATGTGCATGCCCCTTTGTGTGTGTGTGAATATATGTGTACTTGGGGGGCAGTGTGCACGTGTATGTGTTTTACTATGGGGATTTAAAAATTGGAACCATGGTAACATTTGTGGAAAAATCCAAAATAGTTTCATCTTGAAGGGGACAATATTCAGCTCAAGTGAAACTGAAAATGAAGGGGTTAAGAAAGAGAAGGCAAGACTTGGAAAGAAACAGAAAGTTGGTCAGGATGAGAATAAAAACTATTTTCATAAGTACTGTAACATTTTCAATTTCTTGCTAAAATGACAGTGAGTCCTAGTCATATCGAGATATTTTATTTGAATTACATCATAAATCCATAGACCACCCACCCCTGCTGATGTCTTGCCAATTTTGCTCCTCCCTTTGTTCACTAACAAGAACTTTTGCATTCAGCAGTCCCAGAGGGTTTACCCATCTACTCCATTCTGCTAAGTCCATAACACACCTGCTAAGTAGGAGCCAGTGTTTCTCCATCATTCCACAAGATCATTAATGTAGGATAACATCTGTTGAACAATATCATTAGACTGTGCTAAAAATGTTGTCATATAGGAAATGTTTATTAAAAATGTGTTTGAAGAGATTCAGAGTTCTTTTCAGTTCCTAGTGCTTTCTCTTATTCAGTGACTAAAAAACCAGGGGCATATTGAGAAAACCACAATTATCCCCTTCTTCCTTCTATGACTGCTAATAATTCATTAATGAGGGATGTTACAACTGAATAGTCTATAAGGATTAACCTTGTGTCTGTTCACAAAATGTATTCTGTGAGATGATAATACTAAAATTATTTTCAAGCAAATACATTTACTTATAGTTACTGTGGAGATTCTTGGATTCCTTGATTTATGACATATTATCACATATCAATATGCTAATTGGGTACAATTAGGAAAGAATAGACACTATGTTCAAGATCTCTAGGACCTTCACAGATCATAGAACATAACCTGTACAATGTTTCTTCAATACAAATAAAAGGAACAATTATCTAATATATTGTTGTGGACTCATAATTCAGTTACCACACTAACAGTGACATGATGCTCACACTGGGAATGAATTCACATTGTGGACCAGAATAGAAAGATTCTTTAGTGAGAATACTGCAGGAAGGCAATAGGATGGGCAGTGTCTAGAGCTCAGCTTGCAGTGGAAGGCAGCAGGCCTTTCCCCACATAATGGAGTTGTCTCTATCTGGAAGAAGTATTTCTTTAGTTAGGGCAAGTTTCTTTTGTGTGCATTTCCCTGAGATCCAGTTCCCACTGTGCAAAGGAGGTCATTCAAGGTGGGCATGTGTACTGTTCTGGGAAGTTAGTGTGAGTTTCTGTGTCATTTTGCCAAGCTGTGTCTAGTTGCCAAGCAAATAAGGGCATTTCCGGTTGACCAAAGTTCAGCCCTAGTCTAAAGCTCAGAACACAGGGTTCCCATGTCCAGTTTTGTGCTGTGAGATTATAGCATTTCACAATTGGCAGTTTGGGATTCCTGTATCAAACTTACAAGCATTCCCTAATTGGGGATTGACTCTGCTTTCTACTCTCTTATTTACAGCTTTCCCTCTTGGTCTATGAGTATAGCAGAATACCATTAGGCATTAGGCATCATTTCATTGACATTTTTTCTAGTTGTGTTTGAGTCTATCCTAGGTCTCTAGTTTTTCATCTTACAGGAAAGGTCAGGGGTGAGCTCTCTCTGGTGACATGGATCTCAAGCTGGACCTGTCATTTGTTAGCCCCTCCCTTAACTTCTGTTCCACCTTTGCCCCAGCACATTATACTGGCAGGACAAATTGTACATCAAAGGTATTAGGGCTGGGTTGATGTTTCAGTCTCTTTACTGGAAGTCTTGCCTGGTTAAAGGAGACGGCCAGTTCAGGTGACCTAAGGTCTCACTAATAGATTCCTGGAGATAACTGGAATTGGGCGGCAGTTAGAAGGCAAGATAAAAACCAAACTGGAACATTAACTCCCAGGAATCTATTAGGCTAAAAATAGAAACTCCCAGGAATCTATCAGGGACCCTAGCTAGTTGTCTTTTGAAAATTATTTTTAACTATGTGGATCCTCAGGACTGTGAGTACAGCCTTCTCCAAGGCCAAAGGTATCAGATTCCTGGAGCTGGAGTTATGGGTGGTTGTGAGGCCCTCATTTGGGTGCTGGCACTCAAACTCAGATCATCTAGAAGAGCAAGCAGTATATCCTCTTAACAGCTGAGCCATCCCCACAGTCCATACTGGTTGTCTTTTGTCATGATATTTTAGCCAACAACGATAAAACACAAGACTGCATAGAGCACTGGATATCTTGGAAAATTCTTCAGGGAGTACAGCCAAAGCTAGACTACCAGTTACTGAGATCGACTCTCCCACAGAACCTCAGTTCTGGTCTAATACCTAAGCAAGTGCTAGGAGACGAGAAGTAGGAGACTACATGAAGTTGCTGAGGAGTGGAGATCTGAAGGCAAGACAGGAAAGGATTCTACCATTTTCCTGGGCCAGGGCTGGAGATTTTTAAAGGAATACTATGATCATCCTCATCGCAGGGATTTCATAGATTCTACATCACTTTATGTGTAAAATTTTATTTGTTCTGAGACTGCTAAGTGTCTGGAAGTAATTTCATATAATGAGAGAAAGGATAGACAGTTAAACAAAGTTCTTATCAGCCAATGCCACTATTATTTGGAGGCTATTGTAATTTAGACATAGGAGAAGTGAAATAACATCACTGAGATACATTCTATATCCATGAGATAAGGACATGGAGCAGACAGAGCTTCTAATCCTTTTTTGTTTAAAAGATAAGGCACAGAAAAGTTTATTGGAAAGGCTAAAAGAAAACTATCAAATATTTCTCAGTTAGTGTTTACCTAGTATTTTATTCATCCAAAAATGGATGCAAAGTGAGCAATAAGTTTTGATCCAAAGTGTTGCAAAGCTATATATTTGTCCATATGATTCAAATGGAACAGTTTGAAATATTAAAAATTCAGTTATTGCTAATGAATGTTTCTCTGGGATTTTAGACATGCATATTTGAGTTCATTCAAAAATTTATCTGTAAATTTTTCTATAACATTAATTAAAACAGATAGCAAGACTTACAAATATAAAAGGAAAAACAGGCTCAGGTATGGGCAGGATGTGAGCATGGATATTAGTATAGAATCTTTGGGGAAGCAGAAATGGCGGAATATCTAAGCTGGTCGGATGTGATTTTCCAGTATTGAATGTCAGCAGAAGTAATCAACAAGAAGAATAAAGTAATCATCTTGTAAAGTCTAAGTAACAAGAGAGTTTGGAGAGAGTGCCATCTCATTATAAAGATCCCCATGAGTTTGGAGGGAGCCCCTTTATTGTAGTGATCTCCATGAATGTCAAGACCAGCAATGTTCTGAAGATGGACGGACTGCATGTACTTGACCTGAAGTTATTAAACCTTGGAATCATTTAAGTAATTTTCCTTGTTTTAATTTCAAGGCCTGCCTACAGTTAGATAACTTACCCATCAAATAGATGAGATTGCCATGGCTCTTATGTCATACCCAGAATTAATGAAGTTATACCTCAGTTTTTTTTTCATGTGTGAATCCTAAGACAGCTTCAGCAGAGAATACTTCACATCCATCATTTCACTATTTCTAATATATATCATGACTTAGTCTTTTCCTAGAAATTGATTTTAAATGACCTTACATTTACTTTAATTAAAAAATAAGATATAGAATAATATCAAAGGTTATGTTGCATTATTCACATCTCTTAAGTAGATACATAAAAAATCATTGACAATGAAAAGGAAAATTGTCCATGGATCTGAAGTTATCCTACAGACCAATCTTTATAAACACCATTAAAGAGGTGATATCTATTTATGGAAGATAGTTGACCTCTTAGTGACACTAGATCATTGAGTGCTTTTTATATGTATAAATTAGGTTTGAAGTAATAAGATAAGTAGACATATCACATAACTGGTATCTCCAGGCCTTTATTCCTCACATTTAAAATCAAATAATTTCCAACTTTAACTCTATAGTACTAAACAAGAAATGTTTTATATGCTGATAAAGGGAAGAAAACACAGAGGGAATGTGGCCTCAGAAAGTAAACTTCTCTCACCTATATACCTTACAGTAAAATGATATTGTTAACATGTATGTAGTGTTGTAAGAATTAAATGATACAGATGAATGATATGTTCTATAATTCCTACAATGTTAGCAATATTGTGAGTTCTTTATATCGTATGACTGAAAATAAACAATAAATACAACTAAAGATAAACAATAATATGAGGAAACCAACAAGTTGTGTTTCTTCAAAAGGTCAATACAATTTTTTAAGGTGTGGAAAAAACATTATTCTAGATTATGAAAGTTTCAAAATTACAAAAACTCTCAATATCCCAAATTCAATACATTGTGTTTAATTAAGTATAACTGCCAGAACAATCAATTGATAGCAATTAGAAAACACTTAGAGACGTTTCAGTAGTCAGTGGATATTAGTCTGTATTTGATAATTATTGCTAATTTCACCAAGCATGAAAAGGGCTGTGGAAGATCATGTTGGATAGATATACTGGTACTGACGAATACAGAACACATGCAGTTTACTTTGAGGTGTCTCAGAGAGGGGTGGCAAGAGATGGAGAGAGACAAGACAGAGAGAGCGAGACAATGAAACAGAGACAATGAGATAGAGAGACGGGGGATATAAGGATAAACAACTAAGGCAAATTTTGTATTTTTCATCCAGATGATTGTACTATGGATGTTCCATTATTCCAAGCTTTGTATTTTGTTGTATATTTGAAAATTCTCATATATTCTCTTTTTCTATAGTATATATGTATGGATAAGCATGTCCAAGAAACAGAAAAATAAAACAAGAGGCCAAGGGCAAAGCTGACTCGTTGTGTGCCTTTTCCTCCCTTACATTCTAATTGCCTTTGGAATTTTGGATTAATAAATGGGAAAATTTGGGTCCTGCCTGATGTTTTTCCAGAAAGTAGGATTAAGAGAACAAACAAAAGAAATTTTACCTTTCATGATTTTTTTTCCAATATTACTTTCTGTGTAGTTTGAGTTTTCTTCCCAATGTCAACATTAAAGCATTACCCAAAACTCTTTGAGTTAATCATGATTAGCCTTTTACCCCCAAATTATTAATGTTTTTCTGAAGTATAAGCTACCCTGAATTATGATAGGATAGACACATTATCTGAAAGAAATGCCTTCATACAAAATACCATCTGGCCACAGTGAATGGCCAGAAAACAAAACAAAACAAAACAAAACAAAGGTCAGAAAAGACACGGAAAGTTGAGGATACGATAAAACAGTGTGCAGCAGATTTGCCATGTATCACACACACACACACACAAACACACACACTCCAGGAACACATACAACACACCCACTTTCACTAGTCTCCTTCGCTGTTATGACTTTGAGGGATATGATTTTCAGCTAACTGGGCTGCCGTGTTCCTTAGCGAGGGAAGTCTGCATCTATTCTCAAGCCTTTCCTCTTTCTTCCTTAGCTCTCTTTTCCAAAGAGATTAAAGAATAAAGTAACCAGAACTAGGAAGTAAAAGGTAAGCTAAACGCAAGTTTGTGGGTAGCCAAAGAGATTAGAACTCTCAAGATGGCCTGGCAGTAGTGGCGCACGCCTTTCATCCCTGCACTCGGGAGGCAGAGGCAGGCGGATTTCTGAGTTCGAAGCCAGCCTGGTCTACAGAGTGAGTACCAGGACAGCCAGGGCTACACAGAGAAACCCTGTCTCGAAAAACCAAAAAAAACAAAAACAAAAAAACTCTCAAGATGGTGTTAAGTCTACATCCTTCTCCAGGAGTGCTCTGGTGGAGCCAGATCAAGACAGAGCATGCTTGGAGTAGGGGACATGGAGGCCAGAGGTTACTTCTGAAAGGTGCTCTGTGCCAACTCTTCCACGATGTGCTACGATGGCTGCTGCGCACCAGTCTCATTGTTATTGTCCATGCAGTCTCAGTTTGTTGCTGTTTGTTCTCTGTGTCTGTAGGCTGCACACACTCACACACTGAACTGAACTGTAGATGTAGCTTCCATCTGTGGCCACTGTGTTAGTCTCTAAGGCACTGTGAGCATTCTCTCCAGGCAATAATGTTCCACTAGCCAGTAGCACTGCCATACCAATGCCCACAGCAGCCAGATGTGTCATTTTTGGGCCCTTAGGGCATAGTGTACCTGTGTACTGTAATCATATACTCTATAATTGTCTTCTATTATCAAATCCCTTCCCTCGCTCACTGAACCAATAACCAAAGTAAATTAGATGATGACTCTGTAACATTGGCAATATGAAGGCCAGGGGTCAGAATCAAGCAAGCTGCTTCTTTTGGACTTGTGACAAGCACATACCATGCATAGGACACTCTATGGCACTTCTTAGGATACATAAATAAAATTAGAACAAGTATGGTGTCTATAAATTCCAGACCTTCAGATATGCAGGTGAGATGGGCTTATGTCTATACTAATCCACTGGGTTTTGTCAACTCACCTTTAAAAGCCATTAATTCATAAATTTTGTAAACAACAATATACTTGTGATACTGCATTATGTATATTTCACATTGCTGGGCTGTAGTATGACAGCATTGTAACAGTAATCATAAATGAAAACATGGGTTAAATGACTTTTTATGAACTTGAATGGAATTACTCAGCTTACACTAAGTTGCCAGGATCCTTGATTCCTCATAGTCAGCAAGCCGTCTTTCCTTTCACTGCATGTGCAGTGAGGTTTGTGTTTGCAAACTTAGAAGTCATGGTGGCAGGGGGAGACAAGAGGACAAATACCCCTGGGTTTCCCTGGTATAATGACTATTGAGGCTCACAGTGGAAGACTGAACCCATCATTCAATAACATTAATGCCAGGATCTAAACAGAATTTCAGATTAAATAAATAAGTAAATAAATATTTTGAAAGTAACATTGGATTTGTGAAATTATTTGATTTTATTGTATATTTTCTTAATTCGTTAAGGAACAAGTTCGACTAGTATTTCAAGCTGATAAGGGGAAAATCAAGACCTTGCTGGTAGTTGTAGGGTATTTCTTGAGGAGCGTTTTGAAAATCTATTAGTTCGGTAAGAAGAAAGTAACACCAATGAAGGAGCCACTTGCAGCCTTGCCATTGATTAACTGTGTAAACGTAGACAAATTACTTTTCTGGCCTCTGATTTCCTGTTCAAATAATTCAGGTCCAACATGCTTTGGTAATACACTTTTTAGCTCCATTGATCTCTCTATGGTAAGAGAAAGATGCTGTACTCAGCTAATAGTTCCACAAATCTAAAGTTCTCATTGAGACACAAATGATGAGAGCTAAAGACATGACTAGGTGGTTAAAAGCACTGGCTGCCCTTCCAGAGGACACAGGTTTAATTCCCAGCAACCATATGGCTACTTATGACACTCTGCTACTCCAGGGGCAGCGGATCTAGTGCCCTCTTTGGGCCTCTTCAGGTACTGAACACAGGTAATGTACAGACATACATAGAGGCAAGGCACCCATAAACACAAATAAATATGAATTTTGTTTAAAGACACAAACTTTTAGAAATATGGAGTTCCACTCTTTCTGTATTGTGTGTGTGTGTGTGTGAGAGAGAGATAGAGAGAGAGAGAGAGAAAGAGAGAGAGGGAGAGAGAGAGAGAGAGAGAGAGAGAGAGAGAGAGAGAGATACTCATTATAACCCATGACAGATCTTTGAGATAGAGAGAGATGAGGGTTCTAAATTATATAGATCAGGGTATGTAGTATCATCACTAAGAACACTTAGTTTGCACACTAAATATTTGCATAGCACAGCTGGGCAATGGTGGTGCATGCCTTTAATCCCAGCACTTGGGAGGCAGAGGCAGGCGGATTTCTGAGTTAGAGGCCAGCCTGGTGTACAGAGTGAGTTCCAGGACAGCCAAGGCTACACAGACAAACTCTGTCTCGAAAAATTGAAAAACCAATATATATATATATATATATATATATATATATATATATATATATTTGCATAGCACAGTTAGCAGTATCCTCAATGTCAGATACCTGATTTGCAAACATTATAGAATTAATATACATTTTATTAGTGAGCTTATGCTCTTACCTAAGTTATTTACATGTGAATATCAAGTAACAAGTCTAATCATCTATCTAAAATAGATACACATCAAGAAAGTATTTGTTAGAGTATTCTTAAAATTATTCATTCATAGTAAAATTTTAATTAACTAAAATACTATCATTTTTCTTCTATTGCTATAACTCAATTTAACCTACAAACTACACATTAAGTAGTCATTGTACACTTGCAGTGACAGACAAACAAGGGGCAAATGGACTATACTACCTCAGGTCAGTTTCTCTCCTACTTAAATGGATTCATATCAAGTAACCTTGCAGCACCAATACACTAACATCCCTGCTGTCTCTTTTGCAAGTTTTTGAAGGACACACAAGCTTTCATTGAGCCATCTGTGTATAAGTGATGTCTCATTCCCCAGGTCCAGACACAAAAGTAGCCTGTTGCCATTGTTGATCAAAAGAAATAATTTAACTGGCATCCAAACCAGCAAAGAATGAACTCGTCGCTGTATGTGACTAATACCTCCATTCTACACTCCCTTGATGTCAAACCCCAAAGACCCTACCAGGACAACTGTGCACTATATGAAGCTAGATGAAAGACACCTGTATTTGGAATTGTCTGTCACACCAAAGGGGGAAAATAATCATTCTAAGATTAGATGATAGATTAGAATATTATTTATCAAAACTCAAATTGCCAAGAGTCTATATAAAATGATGTTCCATATAGCATCTCTTTAGATAAGTTCTTTTGATCTTGGCAGTATGCTGTGAGGTGAGCCAAGTACTGATAAAATATTTACCTGGCTCTGGAAGTGTTTTTTCCCTTAGAATAAGTTGACCTCACTTCCTCCCACTTCAATGGATTCTGCTCAAGGCCGTCACCTCAGCAGCTGCCTCTGAATGGGGGAAGGTGTCTTATCTTCAGAACTTTGTTTCATCCTCAAAACACCCCAGGCCCCAGGGTTTTCCTCGCAACACAGTTTTCTATACAGGTCTGTATCCACTACTAGCAAAAGCAGACTACCTGTGTTCTTCATTTCTCTTCTCACTGAAAGCTTTGAAATACAAACATCTTGTTCTCTAATGGCTTTTATTTTTAGACTACCAGTTTCTGTCTAAGGTTCTGATAAACTACATCAAAGCCTTTTGTTTGTTTTACTTCTCGCTTGATTTTTTTCCCTCAAGAATCAAATGCTTTCCTATTTAGGTTGCTATTTATACAAAGTAGAAGTCAAAAATTAGTGGCTTTGGACTAGATATATGTCACAAATGTTCTTTTTTGCATTGGATAATATCATCAAAATAATTGGATTAATTTTAACTAATTACTTTTAAATGATAGAATTTTAACTGGTGAAAATTTTCCATACAAATCTCAAATTTTTGCTTTTCTTCAGTACATTCCAATCCTCTTATACAAAATCTTTAAAAGCCAAAATGTCATTTCCCTCATTTCTATTGCATACAGTCTCGTACCTGTTGACTTTTGGACTTTGAACACCGTTTTAAACAGATAGGGCCCACATACCACAAATTAACATTTTAAAAGAACTTATGTGTGCCTATATGTGCATGTTTTCGTAAAGGTGCTCATGTGTGTACATGGAGGCCACAGTAAGACATGGTGGACATTCCACTGAATCTCTCAACATAACCTTTAGAAATAGCAGGCTCCTACTACATGCATAGCTCACCATTTGAGTATACTGTCTGGTCAGTGAGTACTGGGCATCCCGCTGTCTCTACCTTCCATGAACCCAGGTTATTAATGTGTGTGAGACCATACTTAGCTTCATGGGTGCCGTGGAATTTAAACTTGGTCCTTATGCTTGTGTTCCAAGCAACTTTCTGACTGAGCCATCTCTCTAGCACCTGTAAATGAGTATATTTTTAACATTTCATAATATTCTACATGTTGAGCAGTGTCTGAGCACACTTGAAATCTGACCTAAGTATCCAAACTTTATTTGTAAAGGCATCTCCAAATTGACTTTTTTCATTAATTTTCCAATCTTGTCCCTAATAAACATTAGTTTAGAACTCTAAGTGAGAGCTAAAATGTGAACTGAAAATATAAATGTGTCCTTAGAGTGTTTACAATCCAATTGGAAAGACAGTCACCTGAAAGACCTTTTTGTAATGATTGACCGGTGCTGTTTAATAGCACATCATGATCAAATCTCTACTTTCTTGATACAGCAGCTTCATGAATTTACATGAAGCTGCACACTACAGTACATACATACACTACATCTATCCTTTCTTATTTTCTATTTTTTACTCTTAATAACCCCATTCCATAGTGAATTACTGAGATGGTTCTGATTAAACCTTCAGTTTTCTTCACCTTCAGTAGATGGGCTGAATACAGAGGACACATTATGAATATTATCTTCTGTTATTACACCCTGTGCATATCTTGACAACAAACAATACCTGCCAAAGTATGAGTCCTGTCAGATTAAATAGAATAATTCATGTACATCTTCAAAATAATGTTTGGCAGATGATGGTGCACTACAACAGTTCTGCTTAGTTCTCGTTGACAGCATTGTTATCACAGTTGGCCATTCCCTTTGGTTTGCCTTTCCTGACATCACACTGTTGATTGGCACAGCGTTTCTCTTCTGGTTCCTTCGCTTGTTAGACTTGTAAGTACCAGAGTGTTGCAGGGTTCCATGCTTGGCCTTCTATTTCCTGTCTACTCCTTCCCCATAACTGTATCCTGTCCATGGCTTTAGAAGTTACCTCTGCTCTCATGATTGTTCTGCTTATAGTCCTTTCTTGACCACAAACATTCATAGCCAAAGTGTCTGCTTTCTGTGTCTACCAGGCATCTCAGATTTTCCTGATTCCCTTCGCATATTCATTCCTCCCATTTTTACTCTTTTACTTGAGGATTTTTTTTTCCATAAAATTACGTCATGGTTTGCTCTTAAGCTACATATCACCCAGTGCTTTTCTGATGATTGACAGATTGCCATGGGTACCACACAGTGCTGGTGTAAGACAAATAGTCTCACTGCAGACTTGGGGAGCCTCAACTTCAATAGCCACTACTTTCTACCAACTCCCTCATGGTATACCCTGCTCCTGAAATTATAGAAAGGGAATGGCAGTGGTGGCTACAGAGTTTTCATCATCAAAAGCTTCAAGGGGGGATTTTTCATATCACTCAAAATCTAGCAACTCTAAACTATATCTTAATTTGTATTCAAGCACAATGGAAAAGATTGTGTGAGACATGCAAGAGATGCTGGTTTAATCTACTGCTAAGCAAACCACAGAGTGCAAGAAGTTCTGATTCAAATCCTCTTGCCACCTATAAGCAAATCACAAACTTATACACATCAGGCACAGTCTACAAGCCACATGGTTTGCCCATGTTCTTTGGAGTGATTCATATTATGTTTCTGATTGCACTTTTGGGCTAGCTAGTGGCAGTCCAACAGAAGACTGACCTTCTTTCAGTGAGCCTCAAATCTTTCCATCTGGGAACCAGCATTTAGTGTCTTCTTTAATGCCACCCTATCAGAGAAAACAAGGAAGTAATCTCAACTGGTGCCCCATCACAAGGCAATCACCCAGGACAAGAGGCGGAGGGGAACACAACCCCAAACCTAGCTTAGCTTTCTTCTAAGATACTGTGTATATTTCTTTTCATATGTTTTGATTGCTATTTTTTCCCACCTTCCTCCTCAAGAATGGGAGTTCTGCAGGAAGACTGGCTCCCTCCTTTGTATTGCCCTTGTGATCCCACCACCTACAAGGTTTACTAAATTTGACATCTGGTGAGAAGGTAGGAAATGCATGAGCAAAATAATGCTTTTAACAGGTAAAATGTTGTATATCCTTTCACCACACAGGACTAAGACCATGATTATATATAAGGATAAAAATGCCCTGAACAAATTAGACATAGAAGGATTCATGGATTTAATTCTTCATATAAATGAAATTCTTAGTTATAAAGAAAAGATAAAACTAAACTATGTTAAATCTTTCTTGGCTTTTTAAAGAGAAAATTATGTAGCTCTCTTAGCAGTGAGGGATTCAAATGTCTTTTAATCTAAGTTGAGTGCTCAAATATCTTGGAATTTTATATTTTTCTAATTTTAACAAAGATTAATTGTACATAATAATTGGGTGCACTGTGTTATTCCACACAGCCTTACAGTTTGCACCAGTTTAATCAAGGAAGATTAACATTTCCCATTCCCTTCTGTCCTTATCTTTGTCACTTCTTTCTATTTTTTTTTTCTATTTTGAAAACGTCTGTCGGTGTGTGCCAGGCATGTGCATACTGATTCTTCCTTCACAGCTTAGCCGTGGCTGGGATTACAGATGTGAGTCACCAAGCTGAGCTTCTGTCTCCTGCCTGGATGGTTGAAATCTTCATGCTCCTCTCTCCTAGGTCTTCATAAAATAATAAACTTTTGCCTAACTGGTTTTAGGTGTACCAAATAGCTAGTCTCCTTTAATTAACATCCGGAAAGCTCACTTCCCAACTTCTGTTAATTGCCGTTCAGCATTCAGTGTGAGCAGTTTGTAGTTCCCACATAGGTAGAGTAGATAGATGACAGCGTTTCATATCCTAGGCTAGATTTATGTCTCTGTGTGTGCTCCTGCAGTTATGTTCATGTTGCTACAAATGACAGAATTTAATTTTTAATTAATGATTTTCTCTAAATGATATTCTCTAAATATACACTTTTTTCTTTCTTGACTACTGGATGGCACCTATTTTGACTTCAGACCCTACCTGTTGAGAATATTCGCACAAAAACATGAGAACTTAGGCATCTCTTAGGTACTCATTCTCTTTTGATAGATATCAAAAAGTGGAGTAACTAGAAATTTACCTGTATTTAGGCCTTCGAAGACCATTCTTGCTGTTCTCCGTAGTGGCTCTCCTAATTTCATATTTGTCAACTAAATATAAGAATTCTTTCTTCTCACATCTTTATTAATATTTATTGTTGCTTTTTATCACACTAATAGTCATTCTGACTGGTATAAGACATCTCACTATAGGTTTTTTTTTATGTTTCCCTGGTGGCTAAATACATTGACTATATCTTGCATATATTTATTACTGCTTACTGTTGTCTTTTGAAGCATGTCTGTTCAGATAATTTATTTATCCATTTTAATTGAATTACTGATTTTTGTGTAATTGATTTATATATATTCCAAATACTAGTAATATTAAATAAAATATTAGTATATATACATAATGTACATATATATATATATAGTGTGCAGGTATCTCTTTAGTCCATTGATTTTTTCCTTTTGTGTAGGGAATTTTGTACCATGAATACACTAAAGTTCAATATATAACAATAAATAAATAATATTACTTCACATCAGTGCAATACGGGACAAAACCATCTGATATTCTAAATATCTACAAAAAAGTATATGATGGACAGACTTCAACATGTCTTCATGATAAAATTTTTGAACAAAATAAGTATACAAAATTCCTATCATGGCCAAAGAAAGGCAATCTATAAACTTTACAAGCATCTACCATACTGAATAGAGACAAGTTGAATGCAGTTCTCTAAGATATAAGTACATGCATTATAGATTTATCTTATTCAATATGATACAGGAACTTTGATCAACATCAATTAAGAAATAGAATGAAATAAATGGCTCAAAAAGAAAAAGAAAAAGGAATTATTCCTTTGCTTGAATGATTTGATTCATATTTAGAGGAAAATCTAAAGGCTACAAAAGACTACTAGAACTAATTAAGTAATTATGGAAAATTGCAGTCTATGAAGACAACACACAAAAATCAACAGCATTTTAACCTATGAGCAGATTTGTTGGGAAAGAATTATGAAAACAATCCCATCCACAATAGCTACAAGAATAAAATAATTAAAATACTTAACAATAATTGTAACTAATGTTGTTACTGTGAAAAAATAATGACTAACACACACACACATAGACACACACACACACAAAAGCACATGTATGTGCTTAAGCACACACACATTCATAAACTGGGAGAACAAATACTGTTAAAATGTACCTGTATTTGTTGGTTTTTGTAAACTCAACACAAGCCAGCTATATCTTAGAAGCATTAGTTGAAAAAAAAATGCTTCCATAACATTGACCTATAGGTGAGTCTATGGGGTATTTTCCCAATTAGTGATTGGTGGGATAGAGCCCAGCCCATTGGCTGGTGTTGCTGGGTTGTATAAGTAATTAGGATGAACAAGCAATGGAGTGGAAACCAGTGAACAACATTCTCCAATGGACTCTGCTTCAGCTCCTGGCCCAGGTTCCTGCCTTCTGTTCCTGCTTTAGCAGAACAGAGCTAAATATGGCCTAGAATATATAAGCCAAATAAAACTTTTCCTCCCCAAGTTGCTTTTGTTCATTGTGTTTTACCAAACCAATAGAAGCCCTAAGTATGACACTACCCAAAGTGATTATTGATTCAGTATAATTCCCATCAAAATACAATAGACATTTTTTCACACAACTCTGAGATAAGAGAATAATTCTAATATCTTTATGGATGCACAAAAGACCTCTAAAACATGCAGCAATCTGTAACAAAAGAACTAATCTGAAGGTATCATAATACCTGAGTTCAAAACATACTACAGAAACATAGGAAACAAAACAGTACTGTACTGCCACAATAACCTGCACCATATGAGAATAGCAGTGATTCCAGAAATAAAACTTATCTAAATCCAGCTGCTTCTCAAAGAACTAACAGAAATGTATACTGGTGAAAGAACAGTGTTTTCAATGAATGATGGTGGGAAAATCAAAACCTATACCCAGAACAGTAAAATCAGACCTGTATCCTTCACCTTGTATCCAAATCAGCTAATGATAGGTCAATATACTAATACATAAACTAGATTTGTTGACTAAAATAGAAGGGAGCCTGACAAATACAGAGGTGGATGCTTGCAGCTAACCTTTGGACTGAGCACGGGAACCCCAGCGCAGGAGTTAGGGAAAGGACTGAAGGAGCTGAAGGGTTTGAAACCCCATAGAAAGAAAAACAGTATCAATGAACCAGACTCCCCAGAGCTCCTAGGGACTAAACCACCAACCAAAGAATATACATGGAGGGAGCCATGGCTCCAGCATCATAGGTAGCAGAGGATGACTTTATCTGGCATCAGTGGGAGCAGAGGCCCTTGGTCCTGTAAAGGCTCAATACCTCAGTGTAGGGAAAGGTAAGGTGGGAATGGATGGGTGGGTGGGGGAGCATCCTCATAGAAGTAGGAGGACGGAAGATAGGATGTGAGGTTCTAGAGGGAAAACTGGGAAAGGTGTTAACATTTAAAATGTAAAATAAAATATCCAATTAAAAAACCATTTATTGATACTTTGTACATCTCCATCTCCTCCCACACCTGATTCTACCCATCTTTTTCCCCTCCCCCTCTTCTCTTCCTACCAAATCCCTCCCACCCTCTACTTACCTTGATTATATTATTCCCCCTTCTAAGTAGGATTGAAGCATCCACTCTTTTGGTTTTCCTTCTCTTGAGCTTCTTGTAGTCGTGAGTTGTGTGATGGGTATTCCACACTCTTTGCCTAATATCCACTTATCAGTAAGTACATATGATTTGTATTCTTTGTGACTAGAATACCTCACTCAGGATGATATTTTCTAGATCCATCCATTTGCCTGTGAATTTTATGATGTCATTGTTTTAAATAGCTGAGTAGTTCTCCGTTGTGTAAGTGTACCACATTTTATGTATCCATTCCTCTGTTGAGTGACATCTGGGTTATATCCAGCTTCTGGCTTTCATAAATATGGCTACTGTGAACATAGTGTCCTTATTACATGTTGGAGCATCTTCTAGGTATATGCCCAGGAGTGATATTGCTGGGTCCTCAGGTAGTACTATGTCCAGTTTTCTGAGGAACCACCAAACTGATTTCCAGAATGGTTGTATTAGCTTGCAATCCCACCAACAATGGAGAAGTGTTCCTCTTTCTCCACATCTTTGCCATCATCTGCTGTCACCTGTGTTTTTGATCTTAGCCATTCTGACTGGTGGGAGGTGGAATCTCAGGGTTGTTTTGATTTGCATTTCCCTGATGACTAAGGATGTTGAGCATTTCTTTAGGTGCTTCTCAACCATTTGAGTTTCCTATGTTGAGAATTCTGTTTAGCTCTGTTGCCCATTTTTGATAGGGTTATTTGGTTCTCTGGAATCTAACTTCTTGAGTTCTTTGTATATATTGGATATTAGCCCTCTATCAGATATAGGATTGGTAAAGATCTTTTCCCAATCCCTTGGTTGCCATTTTTGTCCTATTGACAGTATCCTTTGCCTTATAGAAGCTTTATAATTTTATGAGTTCCCATTTGTCTATGGTTGATCTTAGAGCCTGAGTCACTATTGTTATGTTCAGGAAAATTTCTCCTGTGCCAATGTGTTTGAGGCTCTTTCCCACTTTCTCTTATATTAGATTTAGTGTATCTGGTTTTATGTGAAGTTCCTTGATCCACTTGGACTTGAGCATTGTACAAGAAGATATGAATGGATCTATTCGCATTCTTCTATATAACAACTGCCAGTTGAACCTGCACCTTCTGTTGAAAATGTTCTTTTATCCACTAGATGGTTTTGGCTTCTTTGTCAAAGATTAAGTAACCATAGGTGTGTGGGTTCATTTCTGGGTCCTCAGTTCTATTCCATTGATCCACCTGCCTGTCTCTGTACCAGTACCATTCAGCTTTTATCACTATTGCTCTGTAATACAGCTTGAGGTCAGGGATGGTGATGCTCCCAGAAGTTCTTTTATTCTTGAGAAGAGATTTTTTTCTATGCTGGATTTTTTTATTATTTCAAATGAGTTTGAGAATTGCTCTTTCTAAGTCTGTGAAGAATTGAGTTGGAATTTTGATGGGGATTGCATTGAATCTGTAGATTGCTTTAGGTAAGATGGCCATTTTTACTATATTAATCTTGCCAATCCATGAGCATGGGAAATCTTTCCATCTTCTGAAGTCTTCTTTACTTTCTTTCTTCAGAGCCTTGAAGTTCTTGTTATACAGGTCTTTCACCTGTTTGGTTGGTTAGAGTCACATCAAGATATTTTATATTATTTGTGACTATTGTGAAGGGTTTCTTTTCCCTAATTTCTTTCTCAGCCTACTTATCATTTGTATAATGGAAGGCTGATTTATTTGAAAAGAAGTGGTGGTTTCTAGGCAACTATGCCCAAAGTGCAGGAAATTAATGTAAATACATACAAATGGAACTTTTTCACTGTCTCACTTTTCAGCAGTCATGATAATGACCAACATGACTCTCATGATGAGATTGGTCTAACATTCATGACCCCATACTTCATCTTTCCCATTTATGGGCATTGCCTGTATTGAAGATAAAAAGGCATCTTCTGGGCTCTTAGAGCAGCTTCTCCTACTAAGTAGAAGAGTCAAGAAAAATGAACTGAAAGCTAAGCAGTCTGTAGAGTGATTATACTGAAACTTGAATTTATGATGCTGCCCAATGCTACCCAGTACAGAAAAGGAGAAGGGAATGAAGATCATGTGTGACTTACTTCTCTAGGATTCCAAAGCATCCCATAGTCTCTTGTTCATACCTGTCATGCTGACTAGAAATGTCATGCACATATATTTACTCTTCTTGATAGAATACATTATTCCAAAATTTTTCACAATCGTGGGGTTCATTGAAATGGAGAATTTCATATTTACAAATGTTAGAGATACAGATGAGCTGGCATACTTATTTAGAAGGGTCTGGGAACATCAAAGTAGTCCTGATCTGTAGGGTGGTTATACTCCTGGCAATGACCATACTGGCGATCTTTGTGTGGTTCTATTGCTCATGGCAACCTAGATGCCCAAGCACTTGTTTTGAACTATATCACTGTCTTAGTTATGGGTTCTCTTGCTGTGAATAGACACCATGACTACAACAATGCTTATTAGGAAAACATTGAAATGATCTTACCTTACAGTTCAGATTTTTAGTCCATTATCCTCAAGAAGTCAGGGGGACATGAGGACAGGCACACAAACATGATGAATGGAACTTAGAGTTCTACATCCAGATCAGCAGGCAGCAGGAAGAAAATGCCCCTAGCCTGGCTTGTCTCTCTGAAACCTCAAAGCTTATCCCCAAGCTTCTCCCAAAGAAAAGCTACGAGGCCACACCTCCTAATAGTGCCATTCCCTATGGGTTTATGGGGGCTATTTTTATTCAAGCCGCCACTGTCACCTAAAATCTCTCTTTTATATGTAGATATAATGCATGTTTGTAATTGAACACTTAAAAATCCAAAAGCCAGATAAAATATCACAAATGATTGGGCGTCAGTGTTCGTGGTTCTGATGTGGGTGTTCAGAATCATTAGAAGCAGTTACTGTAATGACAATTGTTATACCGGAGTGCTGTTGATATTTTTTCATACTGGCTATCCCTGGAATCGGCTCAATTTTAAAATCACAAGCCAGAAATGTTATGCCTAAAGCAATAATGTTACATGTGCTCAGTTGTGTTGTGCCAGATGAAAGAGAAGTCCTCCCCTGGCAGGAAACCAGTAAATGGCATCACGATGTCTCTAGAAAAAGCTGGGAGGTGCTGTTCCCTGTAACATTGGAAATAAGTGTGCTCATTGATTTGGTTTACATATTCTTCCAATAGAAAGCCCAGAAAACCCTGAGCCTGGAGACAGAGGAGGATGCTTCAAGCTTATGTATTGAACTTACCTTCAAAGTATTTTACTAGCTTTTATTCCCTGCACATTTTCTTCTGTACTTCCAAACAGGAGTCTTCCTTAACAGATTTTTTTTTTATATTGAGTTTTTTATCTGACCTTTAGCACCTGTCAACCTAATAGCCCTGTTGTTCTACACAACTTAATTGCAACTAAATGTTTATTAGCGAAAATGAAAAAGTTCATTTTTAGAATGTCTTTGTTTCCAGTCCTCGTTTACCACTGTGAGCATTCTTGCCCAAAGGCTCCCTTTGGCTCTTGCAGCATTCTGATACTCCCTGTCCCCTTTAAGCAAAACTCCAATGTTTATGGTGGAGTACCTGTGAAAAGAATTCAACCAGCCACAGAGGCTCAGGAAAGGGTACCTGCTAGGCTGGCCATTGTATTCTCTGCAACCTGACTTATTTCTTAGAATGCCTCCAGAATTTTTGTAGCAAAATCGGAAGAAACAAAAATGAATTACAATAATAGAATAAAATGTTTACCACTCTTAACAATACCCAATTCTTCACAGAAACCTTTCCTCGGGAAGAAAAAAAGGTTATGCAGACAAGCTATAACACTTAACGGTCACATTATGAGTTCAGGAATAGAAAGCCATGAGCATTGTGGCACATTGAGAGCTAGTGCAATAATGGTTGGATTGTCAACATGGCTGATCATCTTCAGTAGCTACAGATGTATTGAAATTATTTTACCCTCGGCCATTGCCAATAAAAAGTTAACAGTTAGTGTGTGGGCTTGGGGAAAATGTCTACTTACCCCCGCCCCCAGGAGGATGACTCAAAACTAATGAAGGGAAAATTATCAGTGACTTGTGGGTAAACAGCATCTTCCTGGGTGGTATTTAATAGTGAAGAATTCTCAATTCCTTCTCTGAAAACTCATAATGATAAGCAGGAGGAAAGCTTAGAGTTTATATCTTTTGACCTTTCCTTTTCTAGGAAGGTATCTGAAGCATGGTGAGAAGGAGTATATTAGTGTACACAGTGAATCAAATTTCCTGAAGGTAATCTTGAGAGACTACGTGAGCATCCCAGCTATCCTTGATCTGAGAGCCTTTCTGAGAGAGCAAGGCTCCCTGGGTACAGAAACAAAAGGCCTCCTTGTTTTAGTCTTCTTGCTTGTGGGAAGGACTTGTGATTTCTGCCAAACTTGCCTCCATTCAGTTATCTTGTTGGAAGTAGATCTTTTCTTGCCTAAAGTGTGTATATGGGGGCAGGGAGTATTTTATGATTACCCTATGCCTCTCACTCTCCTTCCCCTAAGCCACCTATAGTCTCTTTGCTTAACCCAATATTATAGTTTTGCTGACATAGGCAAAGCTAACTTTTTGTGTGCTTCTGGTAGCTGTTTGGATCCCCCCTCCCCTTTTTCCTTGTCTGGCCTCAGCCACCACCACATGATCCAATTAGACTCATAGCCACAGCAGTGGAAAATCAGATGCTTGTGTAAATGCACTCAGCAAACTGAATTGAATCGACCTAGTTCTGAAACCATTCATTCACTGGCATGCTCAAGGACCTCCTCTGTCCTTTGAGAAGAAAAAGGAGGGGAAAGGTTAGCAAAAGAAAATAATAGCATCAGGCTAGTCAATGATCATTGGCTTACCAAGTGTAATCTTTCTCTGGCAGTCTATTGTGGAAGAAGAGGTTATTAACATATTTGCATAGTTTGTAGCAATTGGGAGATCTTAAGGTGGAAGTATGGTGATATTTAATTTACTCAAACAGATTGTCTGGAAGACGTCGAAACTCCTGAATTCTGGAGTGGCCAAGTAAAGACTCTCAATCCTAAATATCTTGGTCTGGATTCACTCTTATTTCCTGTCCTGAATGTCTGACTCAGAGGAACTCTCACTGTGATAACCTCCTGACATCCCATACTCAGGAAACCCAACTGGATTCATTGTCCATGCTCCAAGGCAGCACTTCTCACTGTCTTACTATTATTGTGAGTAGTCCTCACCTTTCAGAGCTTAGACTTACCATTGGCCTGCTGTGGGTCTTGTGTACCACTTATATCCTGAAACTTTGTCCAATTTATTGATTAGCTTCTGTAGTTTTTTTAAATGAATTATTTTGTTTGTTCTATGGATTAAATTATTGAACTAATGAATTATTTTTCCTTTGCCTTTGAACTCTGAAATCTTTCCTTTTTCTTTTTCTTAGCTTACCAATCTTGCAAGAAGTTAGAGTACAATGTTTGACAGGTGTGATGAGCACAGATGTCTCTGTCTTGTTCCTACTCCTTATTTCAGACTTTTATCTGAGTATGTTACTTCTGGGAGTTTCTTTACCTTGTTGAGTGTTTTCTTTTTTTCCTTTTTTTTTTTATTCTTCTCTCACATTTTATACCCTAACTGCAATTCCCCTCTTTCCACTTTCCCAGTCCTATCTCCAGCTCTTCTCTACCCCAGATCCACTACTCCCCTTTTCCCTTCAAAAAACAACAAGGCAACCAGGTATATCAACCAAACACAGCATACAAGTTACAATAAGACTAGGCACAAGCCCTCATATCAAGGCTGGATGAGGCAACCCAGTAGGAGAAAAATGGTCCCAAAAGCAGGCAAAAGAGTTAAAGACAGCCCCACGCCCACTGGTAGGAGACCTACAAGAACACCCAGCTACAGAACCATAACATGCATGCAGAGAACATAAGTCAGACCTATACAGAGCCCATGATTGTCACCTCAGTCTCTGTGATCCCAATGAGCCTGCTTAGTTTATTCTGTGGGTCATGTTCCTGTGGTATTCTCATGTGTTTTCTGTTTGTGAATCAGTTGTTGATTTTCTTATTTTTTTAACATCAATGAAGATATGCATACAATTTACCAACTGCTTCTGTTAATGTGTTCCCTTGGTCGGGCTTGTTATTTTTGAACCACTTTTGCAATAATTATTGCCAGACTTAGTTTACTAGTAGTCTAGTCTATTAATAATTTTATCATGTGTGCTATAATGCTGGCCAGTTGTTTTCCTTTCCCGTGGTGACTGTATCTGGATTTAGCCTGAGGCCATGCTGCCTCATAGCTTGAGCTGGAAACTTTCCCCTGTTTTTCACAAGAGTTTGAAGAATATATTACTCTTTAATATTCAGTAAAACTCACCAGTGAAATAACTGATCCTGGTATTTTCATTGTTGGAGGTTTTTGATCGTTCCTTCAATCTCTTGTTGTATGTATGTTCAGATTTTCTATTTCTTCTTAAACAAATGTGGGAGCTTCCGTGTTTCTAAGAATTTCTTTCCTTTCTAATCACATCTTATCTTACCTTCCATCAACCAGGTTTAAATAAATCTGGAGGTTAAAATAAAGATGCTGGCCTTTTAAAAGTAAGTCTGAATGGAAACATGTTTTTAAAATGCTAAGTCAATTTACTCACCGAAAGAAGTCAAAGGAGTCAAGACAGTCTTTTTATCTTTTGCATAATAAATGCCTCCTAATTATATATCCCCTGTACCTTAGAATAAAATCCATAAGAAAAATAAATATTATATTTAACTTTCTGAAGACTTGTCTAGACTTACTTTTTTTCCCCTAAAGTGTAGATTGTTCTGAGCCTCCAAATAGAAAGAGCACACAGTATTTATAAAAATATATTTTGCTGTGGAATTTATAATATAAATTACTATAATATAAATTTTATTATCATAGCAGTTTTGTATGCATGGCCAAATCTGAAAAAGCAGAAGAGGCAGAGGGGACACAGACTAGACACATTGTAATTACTAACTTCTGTGAAAAAAATTAGTCTGGAAATATTACCCACATCTCAAAAATATCTATGACCTTACCTGTATCTTCAATATTTTGCCTAAACATCCCCTACTTTTTAAATTCAGACTCAACTAAAGTATCTTTTACCTTTTACATTCAGCACAGAATATTAAGCCGGCTCAATCAGAGGGGGAAGTAAATTAGACCTCTCCATCGTCCCCTTCTTCCTTCCCTCCCTCTACACACACACACACACACACACACACACACACACACACAGACACACAAACACCAGAGCCTAGTTGCTTCACAAGTCTATTCACTCACTCATCTCTAAGAGAACACTCATTCTATGCTGTGCAGGCACTGTGTTAAGTGTTGAACATATAATACTGACTGTCACAGGCACAGCTCATGATTCTGTTTATCAAAGACTGGGCTCATGTGACTCTACTGTTCATCCTTCCCAGAGTTCAGCAATAGAGTTTGATAGAGTGGAAGTTAAAAGGTAATGTAGCCATGACCCTGTGTATCTCCTGCCCAGGAAACAGTTATCTAGGAAGTATCATGAACTACACAAAAGGGCATGTGTTTGCAACTTGAACACTGACAAAGAAGCAATTCTTTCTGCTAAAGAGGGTAGAATAAATCTTTCCTTTGCCCTTGCACACCCTGAGCTGCTGATCCAGCAGAGAATGCTGAATGCTCACATCTACAGAAGGCTGCAGGGTCAACGAAAGCAACAAGAGCCACACCAGGAAGCAACCAGAACAGCACAAAACCGAAAATTTGCTGACCATACTGGGGAAAGCAAAGCCTTGAAGCCATTGACGAAAACTGTGCCCAGAAGAATACCAACACCCAAGAACTAGCCAGTCCAACAGTAACTAAGAGAGAATGGGGGTTGCCAATCTCAGAAGGGACAGTCTGGACCAAGAGTGGCTACAGAGATGAGGCTGCATGAATCCAGTGTCAATGCCCTTGTCTCTGTGACACAGAACTGTGGATAGCCTGAGACTGAATGCCAGCTCCACCCTTATACCACTGTGACATTGTGTGGCTCACTGAACCTTTCAGAAGCTTAGACATCTTGTCTGCAAAGCAAGCTTACAAGATGGTGAGAATAAGAGCGAGTGGATGCAAAGTAGGTATTAGTTAAAGAGCATGTGCTTTTTATTCTCAGGGGATTCTCATCACCACAAAGCAACTCTTCAGTAGTTTTCTTAGAGTTGCAGGCTGTCATCTGCTGTTCCACATCAGGGCTCAAAGCCAGATGCCTGCCTTGCAGGGAGATTTTAACTGTGTTTATTCTGTTCCAGAGAGGTGCAGCTTTTGATGCGTTTCTTAAATGTTTCTCATATGTTTACCTGTTTCCTTCCTATCCCTCAGTGCTAAGTGCACTTAATGGACAGACATACGCCTCTATTTTTGTTCTTACTGATTGCCATACTTTTACACATGGTAAGCACTTAATAAATATTTAGTATTTTGTATGCCTCTCTCTTACATATTTTTGTTTTAAAAGGCCATGAACTTAGAAAGAAACTTTGAGGAAACTTTGAGGACATATGTACATGTATGTATGTAAATACATACATCTATATATAGATATCTATGTATCTATAATTATATCAATATCCAGTCTGTGCAGGAAGGCCTTCACCACACTGGTAGGTAGCACAGTTCCTGTTCCCAGAAGGGAACACCTAAAACTGGGATGTGTGTAAGGATTCATCTAAGTTAAATTCTAGAAATATTACAAGTATATGAGAAGACATCCCTACTCTGCTTCAGATAAAAAGCAGTCATTCATTTTCCTAAGGCAAGTTTATTACTTAAAAAGTACTTAATGTAAAAAAGATCTGAAGGAATTTAAGACTTAAAGCAGTAGGCAATAATTGTCATCAGGGTGGAGCCTTACCACAGTTCCTCATATTCTGTTAGCTGTTGCTAAATTTAACTTTCAGGCTCACCGATAATGCTTGTAAAACCTAGAACTCCATAAGCACGTTTATTGCAACCGAGCCTTGGCCATGATGATCTTGCTGTTAGTTATTTTTTAATATGTAGCTTCTCACCAAGCATTGCATAATCTGTTTGACTTGCCATCGTTAAAGACGGGAAAAGTCGAAAGAACAGCAAGCACTTCCCTGGATCATCACAGAATTACAACAGCCACAGAGCAAAGGCCTTTCGGAAGTCAACTGCTCCACACCCTATGTCCCCTGCCTCATGCTCCTCCACACTACCACATCCACGGGAGATGGTGCAGGCCTGTCCTGATGTGTTCCTCCATCTGCTGAACATTACCTGCATTCAGAGTGAGGGACAGAGCCTATGTTCCTTAAAGCCACAAGAATTAAAAACCTCAAAACTATTTGACTAGTGTTATGTAAGCGGCCACTGCCATTATCATAATGAGAGACTGCCAGCTGGCTTTGTCAAGACTCTGCTAGCTCAGTTCATGATCACAAGCTGTCCAGAGTCGCACAATTCAGGTTTTGGACAGGTGGTGGCACTGAGCCTTTGATTGGAAGGCTTGGTGAACAAAGTCCTGGGCATTAGTCTTATTAAACAAGAAACAGGTGATACAAGTCTGACTGTTGATTGGGCCATTCTGAAGTGAGAGCAGAGTGCCTGTTAACAGTATCGGATCAGAGTTCTGCTTGGTGGGTTATGCCATTCAAGCTTAAACGCATACTGCTTATAGTGTGATCTTGGGCACCTTAATTTCTGTGTGTCTATTAGTCCTTCCAGCAAAAATATTAACAATTTTATGGAATCTATGATTATGGTGATGATGAAATAATAATTATAATGTCCATCAAGAATTTGGGAGTTAGAATATATTCAGTAACCGTAGTAGCAATTCCAAGCCTCATTAAAGGGACATAGAACGAACCACAGGGTTTGTAGCCACCTCTGCTCTCTTGACAGGCTCTAGAGCCAACTGTTAAGGCTGCATTTCTGAGACTCTTCCTTGTGAATCTTTGTCTGTCACTCGTTGCAGCCTCACATTGAATGACAGGGACAGGGGCAAAAGTTCCATGAATCTACAGCCAAAATTTTATTCTTCTCACTATCCCAACACCGGTTTGCTTTTTCTGTTTAACTTTACACTCTCCTTTTTCAACTCTTTGGTTCTTTAACAATGCCCTCTTCCATATTCCCTCTAGTAATGAGTGTTTCCCTCTAATAGCCCAGAGAGCACAGAGAAGGACCCTATGGGAAAAATTAGTCAGCAAATACCATCAGTAAAGAGAAGCAGGGAAATTGATGGATATTCTTCAGAACAGTATTCTGTCCTATAAATTGGGAACTACTCTTAAAAAGAGATTCATACTAATATTCTTTCAAATCTAGTCAATCCTAAGAAAGAAAAAGTACTATGTTCATTCAAGAAGACTTGCAAATTGCATTTGGTGACAATTATTGGCTATCCATATTTTAAGTTGAATATTAGTACACATAAGATTAAGAATGATAAAGCTTAGCTGAGGTAACCTTGAATATTAACCATATTCAAGCCAAGCACAGACTAGTACTTATTGCAGTTCCATAATATATCTCAGAAATCCAGCAGTTACCTCAAGGGAAAGGCATGCATTGAAGAGCTCAGAAGAAAAATACCTGAAGAAATAACTCGTGCAATTGGCCAAACATGGCTCACTGTTCTCTGTTCCTTACACAGAATCCTAAAAGTTGACATGGTAAACACATAAAAATGATAGGAACACATGGAAATGAACCACCATTCCTACCACAAGAAAACTCATAAAATATATTTTGGGCAATGAAAACTTATTTTGAGATGAGAATATGAAAATTGTTTATTGACGATTGGTAAATGATTTTCCCCATTTTTTTCCTCTGAATGGTACTGATGGAAATAACATCTTTCAAATCCACTTCTCAGCTGTACATATGTGTAAATTAGCCTGTGAAAATTACAAGTTTTCTTATGTGCCTTATTAAATTCTGTCAAAGCTGTTATTAGAACTGATTTTTATACTGTTGGGTATTTGTAAAAAATGACAATGAAGGGCTATGAGCTAATCTCTCCAAATGGCTTTTTCAAAAATGTTTGATCAAATGTGGACAAACTAATGAGATGCCCAGATACATAAATATTCAACCTCAGTCACCAAAAATATTTTCATTTATATGAATTCTAGACTCAGTTTAGAAACTGCTAGAGAGATGGTTCTCAACCACCATGATCCATGATCCCTTGAGGGTCACATATCAGATATGCTTGAGGGTCACATATCAGTTATCATATATATACATATGATTCATAATGTAGCAAAATTGCAGTTAATAAACAGCAATGAAATAGTTTAATGGTTGCGAGGTCACCACATCATTAGGAAAGCTGAGAAGGACTGTGCTAGAGTATGCTAGAGTGCCTCTCCTCCTGATGATCCAGAGTGTTTCATTGACAGCTTAATTATATGGAAGACTAGAGAATGAAGATAATGATACTATTGTTCTTGTCCCCTCTAGTAGATATCTACAACATGCATGTGCTTGTAGAATGTTAGGATTTCCAAAGTTGTGGAATTATTTTTCTTTAAAAAAATAGTACATAATATTTGTCTGCCTGACCAAATATTCACCATTCATATCATGTACTCCCACCTGGCCCAAGTTCTGGAACAGCTTAGTTTCCCTTTGGAGAAACTAGTTATTTATTTGTGTTCCCTATAATTCTCAATATTCGGATCTCATTGCATAGACCCATGAAGGTATTAGGGAAAAATAGGAGTAATCAAAGTAGCCACACCAAAAAAAAAAAAAAAAATGAAATCATAAAACTGATTGTTTAAATTTTTCAGTCTGACTCTTTTCAGTATAGAATTATTTTTGATAGACTTGATTTTTCCAGCAAACTATTAGTGATTTCAATCCCCTTCTATATGAATTTCAGTTAAAACTCTAAGGAACCTAATTTGAAGCCACTATGCTATTAAGGAAGAAGAATTGTACTTCTGTGTCTTGTGCTTCAAGCATGTAATTGGAAAGAAAAAGGCATCAAAAATAAGAATAATAGCAAGGCAGTCAGGCATTGAGCTGGCATATTTGAAAGTTGTGACTTATCCTGGATTACCCATCCAAAGCTTATTGTTGGTACAGCAAAGGGAAAACTGATTACAGTGTATAATCTGTACCAAATTTGACTGTGTTCCTTTAATAAATGCTCAATTTAGGAATATCCCTTATAGATGTCCTCTCTAAATTTTGAAAAGGGATAGTGTAGTGATAGAAACAATAAATGTGCCCCATTCACCCATGGATTTAAATATTTGATCTCTAGTTAGTGGTGCCATTGGGAAAGGTGATGGAACATTTAAGACAAGATGCCATGGTGAGGACTTAAGTCACTAATGGGAGGAGTCTGAAAATATATAGCCTTGCTCCACTTCTAGCTTACTCTCTGCTTCACAGGTGTGGGCAAAGGTATGATCTCTGAGCTTTTCCACTCCAGCATCCTGCTTATATTTCTCCCATCATTATATTATTTCTGTAAACTCAAATGAAGCCTTCATTCTGTAAACTGTGCTAAAAACTAAAGTGTGTGCACAGACTACTTGAAAGACCACTACTCAGAAAATCAAGAGAGCATCCATTTGTTATGAAAAGTTCTACATATGAAAGGTAGAATTACTGAGGCAAAACAAAACAACCACAACAACAAAAACAAAAACAAAAACAGGAAGAGACAAACTCAGAAAGAACATGGCAAAAAGAGACATGGTGTCTCTACTGGATGAAGAATAGTACCATTCTGAGAAAACTGAGAAATTGTATTGAATCCAATGTGGAGCAAGAGGAGGCATATTGAATTTGTACCTGTCCTTTGAAATATCTGTAGGATATTCAAATGGGTGCATGTGGTGAGTAGCTTAGTTTGAAACCTTTTGAATTGCAAGAGAGATATCTGAGCTGCACAATAAGAGCTGACGATCTGCCAGCTATTGGACACTGAATCTTCAAGACAGGCCTAGATCAAGAAAGTTTATACAATCTGACATGAGTGGAGTCTATAAAGAGGCTTCATTAATGTCTAAGGGTGGACCCAGTCTAAAGATGCTGTATAACAACCCTGGAAGTGGATAATATTAGTGCTAAAAACATAGTCTAACATATCTCTGAAGCAAAGAAAAGGAAAGAATCACTTCAGAGAGCTATTCAGACATGTATTAACAGCATATTTAAAGCCATCCATTTTCCATATTTATTTACAGAGTATATAAATTGTATTGTTTAAATTTAGAATTGTGTGTAAAGGATGATTTAGTTAAGTTTAGATGAATATCTAATAAATCATTTGCCATAAGTTACAATGAGGAAACAAGGAACATGTTAAAAGATTCTTTTAAGCCTCTGAATCACTAATAATCAGGATATTCATCTATCAATAAACAGCTCAAGTTTAAATAATAACGTTAAATCATGTACTGTGTTAGTTACTTGTTACTCTGACAGAAGTCCCTGAAACAAGGCTGGGGTAATGTCTCCTCAGTTAACAAGTCCTATCTCCAGCACCTGAATGATAGTTCACAACCATCTGTAACTGCAGTTCCAGGGGATCGGATGCCATCTTCTAGCCTTTACAGGCACAAGACACACATATGATGCACAGATATACATGCAAGCCAAACACCCATACATGGGAAAGGAAAGGAGAGGAGAGCAGACCAGAGGACAGGAAAGGAAAAGCAGAGAAAGGAAAAGACTAAGAGAAGCAACATACGAGATATATTTTTGCTCACATCATGGAAGGCTCGGCTCCTCATGGTGTCGTATGCTTAACAGCAAGAAAGGGTGGCTCAGTCTGGTGGTAACTGGAACCTCCAGCATAGAATATTTCTATCTTAGCCAATTTTGAGTTGTTATATCAGAGTGTCATAGACAGAACCAGAAACACATTATCAACTTCAAAGCATGTACCCATTAACCCACTTTCAAGACCAATATCCCTTGTGATCTATTTCTTTTTACTCAGAGAAAGTTGACAGCATTATATTGTATATAATGCACTGTGATCATATTTACCCCAAACTAAACTCTCTTGATAGGTCACATTGAATTCAAGTTTTATTCATTTCCTATTTTATGTATGTGAGTATCTTGCAAGCATGTATGAATGTGCACAGTATATGTGCTTAATGCCCATAGAGCTCAGAAGCAGATGTTGCATCTTCTGAAGCTGGAGTTAGAGATGGTTGTGAACCTCAAATTTTGTGCTAGGAACCGAACCCAAATCTTCTGCAAGAACAAGTGGTATGGATCAGTTAGCTATTTCTCCAGACCCCATTTGTTCTTGTTCATTTTATTATTTTCTTTACTAGACTCAAGACTTCAGACTTAGAAGTAGAAGATCTCAGTGAGTTCAGCCTACATCTTTTCGCAATCTGTTCCTGATAACTTTCTTTGGCTTCTTTTATTAACCAAAAAAGATGTTTTGATTTGCATTTACCTGATGACTAAGGATGTTGAACATTTCTTTAGGTGGTTCTCAGCCATTCGGTATTCATCAGTTGAGAATTC
>NW_022196897.1:54592360-54594733 GCF_008632895.1 Mastomys coucha
GACTTGAAGTTCTTGTCAAACAGATCTTTTACTTGCTTAGTTAGAGTTACACCAAGGTATTAACAACAACAACAAAAAAAACCAGTATCTTCTGCAACTTCACCCTTTTTTGTTCCTTTATACATTTTTTCCTTCAGAGAAATGTATTGACATTTATTTTAAAGGTCATGTAGAGTAATAAGACACTAGATCTTTGTTGCTTTGGCCCTGGGCTTTTTACCTACTTTGTCTAAGGGTCTTCTGACAATATATTGGCAGATAACATCTTTAGAAAGATTGAAAAGTGTGAAGATTCAGCTAGCTCTTTGGGATCCCAACCATTTGTGACACAGTACTACCTGCCCATTCAGGAATAGCTTTTTATCCTTATTTAAAACAACCAAATTAAAAACAATCAGATTGGCATTGACAGTGTATTCCCAAACAGACTTGCTTTTTTTCCAGTTCTCCTTGGTCTATAACAAGAAATTTCCTTACTCAGCAGAAGACCCACTCTGCCATGGGTCACGACACCTTGCTTCTTGCAAAAGCCAAATTTATTGTTCTCCTCACTGATTCAGACAACACAGCCCTTCCACTCTTCACCCAGAACATCAGCAGCAATGTCTGTGACCATGTACTCCTTATAGAAGGCACAAAGTTTTGCTAAAAGGTGATGCACATGCCTTTAATCCCAGAACTCTGGAGGAAGCAGCAGGTGGATCTCTGTGACTTTGAAGCCAGCCTGATCTACAAAGTGAGTTCCAGGATATCCAGGGATATACAGAGAAACCTTGTCTTGAAGGTTTTTCCCTTTTTTCCCAAAAGGGAAAAAAATTGATTTCAATGAGGTTTTGTCATGAGGTTTTGACAGCTGGTGGCTGAGAATGTGATGTTCAACTTCGTCCTGATGCAGCTGACCACCTAGGAGGTTCCCTAAATAAGGCTTCCCATGTATCTTAAAGATTTTACATATAATACAACCAGGGAATGTGGCTCAAAAATCCTCCCCGACTGAAGAAATTGATTATTTAGGACAGGAATGTTTAATTGGACCAGTGAAGATTTTAGATTCAGTGATTGTCCATGACGAAATAGCCACATTATAGCAACAAAAGCAAAGGGCTGTTTGAGAAATGGAAACAGATTAGTAAAGCTTTTCTGTCCCAATGCTACTTTGAGAGACTTCACTGTGTTAGCTGGAGTCAATAGTCTTGCCATGGGAATTGGGAAATGACACAAATCAGAGGTTTACTTTCCTTGTAAAAAGCAACACATCACTGACCAAGTGTAGAAATAAGTTGACACATTTTAAGTTAGGAAGACAGAACATTTGGGGGGGGCCTGGTGTTATCTATTCATGTCCATGAAGGATGAAGCAAAATTGATGGCAGGGTAGTATAGGAGATTGGATCAGATGAGAAACACCTGGATGGCTACTGACATTGGGTGTCATGAGACACCATAAATCCAAAAGAAATTTGAAATAGATAGTCTCACTTGTTTTGTATCACTCTGTGAATATGTTACTTTATTATAAAACTGAAGGGTAAGAAAAATGAAACTTGGAGCTCAGGAAATGGCCCAGCAGTTAAGAACACTCTGCCTGCTCTTCCACAAGGACCCAGGCTTGGATCATGGAACCCACATCATGGTGGCTCACAACCATCTCTGTACCCAGTCCCAGAATCTCAAATACCTTCTGTACTCCACAGGCACTGCATGGATGTGTTACAGCTTGAAACCAGATTCATGTAGAGAGGCTGTGCTGCCTCCTGAGGCCATATTGCACTGTCACCTGATCCATGGTGGTCTCTGTATTCCAGGCAACCTCTGTTGGCCTTGTCTATATCTGTGGTCCTCCTGCAACAGGGTTCATGGTCTGTACTATTGCCAGAACCATGTGAACACCCATGATCTATGCCCCCTCTGACTGTGAAGAGCAAAAGAGATACTTCTGCTGTGATACTGATGGATGCAGATGCACAGTTAGGAGGTGGGGACGTGGGAGGCTTCTTGATAACCCTCTTCCCACCCACCAGAAAGAGCCTGGACAGGAAGGAAGTCACCAAAGAGGATTTTCCAAAAGAGGATGCTAGGGATACTGAAGAGTAACACCACAGAATCGGTGGCCCCTGGCAGAGGTGTGGGACTCATTTCTATTGAAAGGACAAGCCACTGAGAATTTGACCTTGCTCCGGTGAGTATATACATAACACAAAGTGGGCTTCTTTTTTTCTTTATTTTTATTTTTTACATTTTTTGTAATGGGGGGGGGATTAGAAAGAGATAGGACATGGAAGGGTTAGGAGACTGGGAAGGGGTTATGATTGGGTACATGATAGGAAACTCCCAGAGAATTGATTTAAAAAAAAAAATGTTATGTGGAGAACA
>NW_022196897.1:54594779-54610507 GCF_008632895.1 Mastomys coucha
AAAAAAAAAAAAAAAAAAAAAAACTGTACTATAATTTTAAAAAAAGGAAATCACAATAACAGATGTAAATTTCAAAAAGTTGAAATCATGAAACTTCTTTAAAAGCCTTAGTTAGAAAAAAACTGAGTCAGTTTTATGTACTTTTAAATTTGTAATTTCTCATTTTGTTTAGGAAATTAATTATTGGCCTTGGCCCGCAGCTTTGGCTCTGAGTATCGGTGTGCATACTACAAGGTAGTTCAGTATTTATAATTAGACAGAAGCCTTAGGCAAGTCAGCAGTCAGAGGAGGTTTCAGTGCTGAGTTCTTACCAGAGGAAGCATGAAATTTTATCCAAATCAAACATCAGAAAAGCTTGACAGTATACATTTTGGAAGTTTTCTTCTACACTTATGGATTTTACTCCTTCATTCTTCAGCATCAACTTGATGTTGATTCCTCACAAACAGTACAGAGGAGAAAGAGATTTGAAGCAACAACTGATTCTATGTGGAAGACAGACAGGAAGTACAAAACCTAAGACAAGCCAGCTTGTGCACTATCTTGCTCCATGATAAAGGCAAAGAGTCATTTGTAAAGAGACCATATCAATTACTGCATGAGGGCTGTGTTTCTTTAGTCTTCTTCTTGATGATGTGGGGTTCTTTGTCACTGATGCTATTCTGACCTTGCCATATGAGATATAACTGAATTTCAGGGTATTTTAGAAGGAGAGAGGTCCACCCTCTTTACTAGTGTGGAGAAAAACCTATCTGTGTCTGCTGATGCATAAAGATCAGTAGTGACAGTTTCACCAATATGAGTCCTAACTGCTGAACACAACGTTTAGTCCATTCTAGGGCACTCTTGATCTATATCTGATCTGGTATCCATCTACCAAGCTTTTCTCCAATGGCATACAACTGTTCTCCATCGCTGGTAAAATTCCATGGTTTGTCTACTTGAAAACTAAGCAGCATTTCAGAAGTTTCATGGCAGTCTTTGGCAGAGAAATAAGTTTATGCATGCTCAGCACCTAGAAATTTACCACTTGAGTATTTAGAGTTTTCTCTTATTACAGATTTTCCTAGACAAAGACACAACCTTTGAAGCTGCTGTTACAGGAAGCTGACTCCATTTGTCCAGTTACCTTTTCTAGTTTATTTGTCTAAAGAGATAGGAAGAATGATGTGTGTACTACAGTGTGTACTGAACCCATGTTTGAAGATTCTAGGATTAGTAGGTTATACCATAGAAGAATTTTAATGCAATTAAGCTCAAAGGAGATCCAGTAGAAGGAAGGAGCTTGCAATTCTCTAATTGCAAGTGTACCTGGAGAGAAGATTCTGTTGTGTAATGTGCATTTTCAGATCTCAGGAACCTGAGTGCTTTTCATATCTTGTTGCTTTCATATTGCTAGAATAATTCATGAGGGGGTGGTGTGGATTATTATCTGTGAATAATCTACCAAAATACAAACTGAGAGTTGAGGGCTTTGACCTTTCTTTCATCGTGAGTGTGAATCACTCCCACTGCATGCAGAAAATGTTGATTATCCCCTCATGTGCTTGCCTGAAAGTTAACCAATGTAATGACTGGAAGATCCACTGACAACAACATTTTCTTTATCTATAGATTATGTGGGTTTCACATAATTACACCATGGATACTACCTGGGTTACTGATCCTGTGAGCATGGAGCATTGTTAAGATGAACATTTAAGAGAGGCAAATATATATATATGTAAAAATATGTGTGGCTGAAAAAATAAATTAAATAAGAAAACTAGGAAGAATTTTCAAGACTGCCCCATCACATTTGCAAATCTGATAAATAGCCTCTGAAGAATTGTTCCTGATAGCTTGTCATTGCTGATACAATTTATAGTCTTTAGATGTGTGTTTGATCAAGTGGAATGGAAAGGAAAAGAGATATACTATAATTTCTGTTTTCTTCATCATTCAGTGAAACAAATTCACAGTGCAGGATGGGCAATGACAGTCGCCATCATCACTACCCCTACAAAAGAAGCTAATTTAACAAGTAGAGAATATTCTTTTACATCTGGGAAGCAATACTGTCACCCTCTTATCCCTCAATTACAATGTGTGAAATCTTGTTAGAATTTTATTGAAAATGCTTTTATAGATCGTTGTGTATCATTACCTCCGAAAGCAGCTCCTGTAATATACTAAGGCAGATGCTGAACTCTATAGAAAAGCCCATTGTATAACAACATTAGCACATGCCCCTGGAAAATCAATCTGTATAGAACAATTGCTTCAAACTGGTGAGTATTTGTCTGTTTGGATGACCACACCTACACCCACACCATTACAGTAATTCTAGACTATGTCTCTAGAGTAAGTGCTTCTTAGTCTCACCCCTGCTGACAGGGACAGGAGAAGTCTATAGCTATGAGACCTACCTACTGTATTTAGAATTTAGCATAATTCTTATCTCTGGGTACAAAACAACTCACCACAAAAATGTGGCCAGCAAAAATTTCTCAAACTGTGCCTGAGCATATACCTGTGATCCAACTGTTCATGAGGCAGAATAAAAGAATTAAAAATTTAAGACCTACATAAGTCATAGAACAAGTCCTACCCATCCTGGACAACTATAGTGAGGCCTTGTCTCAAAATAAAAGGTAAAATTATGGTTAGTTGTGTGCCTTAATGATGTAGTACTTGTCTACCATGCATCCACAAGGCTCTAAAATCAATCCCAAATAATCCAAAGTCAACCCTGATTAAGGAAAATTATTGAACTGGAAAAAGACCCTGTAAGAATCCATCTTACCCATGTGATAAGATCCCAGAGAATAAGGTAGATAAATCCTTATCAGAATAGGTAGGAGCCCTCGGATTTTATGCCCCATTGCTGCAACATGAAATTGTACTCTGTGTTAATTTAGTATCAGATCTGGGCTTAAAGACAGGAAATATGGCATTTACTTTTCTCCTCATGTATTTTCTATAAGGGGAAATGTTAAGCCTTCATATTGCTGAACAAAATAAGCCAGGCACATAAAGACTAATAAAACAGTTTTTCTCCTATACAAGAAAACTAGAGGATAGATACAGAAAAACACAAAAGGAAAGCAGAAAAATGTTATTTGTGATTTTTTTTTCTTGAGTAGATGTTAACAAATATCTATATACCCCAGCTGAGATACTCATAACAAACCAAAATAAGGATTCTGCTCAAGTGTAGTGTGAAGAAGCAGTGGGTTTACTAGGGACATTTACAGCCATAGCAGTAGAGACACCTTACAGGAACATAGATGAATGCAAGTCATCTTCATCATCAAAAACAAAACAAAACAAAAATAAAAACACAAATAAAGAGGAAAAAACAAGGAAAAAACCTGGAATCGGAGATGCTTTGCAAAAACTATAACCCTAAAGATCTCTGCTAAACTTGCCAACAGCTCAAGAATCCGAGAGTCTCTTATCCCCCTGAAATAATTTCTTCTCATAACAACAAAAAAGAAGGCCTTATGAATCTTCTAACTTTCAGGAGCTTCCTGATATCCTCATGTGTCACTTCCTGGCCTTATATTTTATTTGCTTCCTGAAACTTTTAAGTCCTCTTACTCCCTCCAGCAGTGAATGTTCCAGTTTAGAGGAGATAACAATACAGTGTTCTTCCTCCTCCTCTAGCTATAGATATATAACTTTAGTCATTTTAACACCCCCAAGTCCCTCCTCTCACTGAAACCAGTTTCTTCCCAGCAAGCCCCTACCACCACTTTGACATATTGTGTGTATTTGAGCCAATGGGTAATTTGATTAGAGTTGCTTACATGAGGACTAGTGGAAGGTTATTTACTGGAGCATGGACAATTTATCTTTGGCTACACCAATTAAGAAAACTATATTATAAGTTTATTGTTTTTAATAGCTGAATCGTGCTCCATTGTGTAAATTTTCTGTATCCATTCCTCTATTGAGGGACATCTGGGTTCTTTCCAGCTTCTGGCTATTATAAATAAGGCTGCTATGAACATAGTGGAACATGTGTCCTTATTACATGTTGGTGCATCTTCTGGGTATATAGCCAGGAGTGGTACTGCTGGGTCCTCAGATAGTACTATGTCCAATTTTCTGAGGAACCACTAAACTGATTTCCAGAGTGGTTCCATCCCATATACAATCACCAAACTGAGACACTATTATGGAGACCAACAAGTGCTTACTGACAGGAGTCTGATATAGCTGTCTCCTGAGAGGCTCTGCCATGCCTGACAAATACAGAAGTGGATGCTCACAGCTATCCATTGGACTGAGCACAAGGTCCCCAATGAAGGAGCTAGAGAAAGACCCTAGGAGCTGAAGAGGCTTGGAGCCCCTTAGGAGGAACAACAATATGAACTAACTAGTACCTTCAGAGCTCCCAGCGACTAAACCACCAACTAATGGGTGCACATGGTGGCACTCATGACTCCAACTGCATATGTAGCAGAGGATGGTCTTGTCAGTCATTAATAGGAGGAGAGGCTCTTGGTCCTGTGAAGGCTCTATGCTCCAGTGTAGAGGAATGCCAGGACCAGGAAGCGGGAGAGGGTGGGTTGGTGAGCAAGGGGAGGGCAGAGGAAATAGGCTTTGTTTTGTTTTTTTTTTTCCCCAGAGGAGAAATCAGGAAAGGGGATTACATTTGAAATGTAAATAAAGAAAATATCTAGTGAAAAAACTATTTTATTAAAAAAGTACCATTAATATATATGAAATAATGCAATTCCTAAAACATCTGGATTCTTGGAACCACAGGAAGCTCCACATTGTGCAAGCACATTCTCTTCACTGCTCTTAGATTTCTCTCAATTGATACTTTCTCCCATTGGCTTCCTTAGTTTAAGATTCACTGTAGATTCACTATATTAGAGGCTGCTCTAATATAGACCAGTGGTTCTCAACCTTCCTAATTCTGTGACCTTAATACAGTTCCTCATGTTATGGTGAACCCCAGCCATAAAATTATTTGGTGCTGCTTTGTAACTGTAATTTTGATACTTTCATGAATTGAAATGTAAATATATGCCATGCAAAATATCTGACACGTGACCCTCCTAGGGTTGTGACCTACAGGCTATGAGTCAATGATAGAGAAACTCCTAAAGAGAACTAGCTGCCCAACAATATTCTCAAATACTACAGTGATGAAGTCAAAGCTTCTCACTCAGGCAAGTGTTGTCATGTTTGGGATAACATTCAAAATATTTAACAACCACTGAGTCTCAGAACCGATGTGTTGAGTTTGAGTGAAAGGTTGTTCCTGAAAAAATCACAAGTGGAATTTTAGAATCTTATGAATAAGGAACTGAAGCTATTTACTCATTTAATTATGTCCAATAATGTATAATATTTTCTGTATTATATTTGTGTAGTTTTAAGTATTGAAAGGTAGTGCATGCTGAGGGCATGACAGCTTTACAATAATGTTGGCTTTATTGATAAGTTATATTGGAAATATCCATGTTACTTTATTGAATTGTCTCAGAAAACTTGTATTCCCTCTTGTGAAAACTTGCCTTTTTCCATTTTGATGAACATCCTCACAAGGATTCCCAACTATCCTTCAAAAGCCTATGTTCCCTCATGTTAACCCTATGAACCATAGAACCAACTACTGATTGGCACAATTGAAAGGTCTAAATTTTTTAAAGAAAGTAATTATAATAATTATAATTGTCTTGTTTAAAAGAAAAAAAGAACATGAAAATAATACACCAAAAAATATCAAATTTTATAGTGAAATAAAACATGTAATACAAAATACTTTGGGTTTATACCACCGAGGCTAGCCCTCAAAATTTATAGCCTCCCTGGAAAATGTTCATATCATTTCTACTTGCCTCAAAAAACACACTCTGGAGAACTATGACAAGATCAAACCTCCTGGTTTTATGACAGACAACAATAAAATTTGTGGATTATTCCAAGTGTGAAATCAGTTTTACTATGCACTTGCTCAAAAGTTCAAATCATTGGGGTCTAAATCTCTCCATCTTAAAAAAAAATAGGAGAATGATATTCCCTTTGTCTACGGACATGGTATCTATTGCATTAAGATTTACAAATAACAAATTACTGTAGTATGTGGAGAAATTGATTTACAAACTCAGAAATGGTTTCAAGGTACTCAAGGTCCCTAGTTTATGAATAAGGTGAATATTACCAGATTATCTAAATTGAATAATTGTTAGTCTCTTATTTGTGTTGCACTACTTCTTAAGATTTAATTGGAGGGCTAGAAAATACCAATGAATTCTACTGAGAATATATCAAGAGAATATGTGTTTATATTTGTAAATTGGTATGGGTTAGTACATATATGATAAAAATATTTAACCAAACAGCCCAGTCTCCAGAGAGCAAAAACACTAGGAATTAGAAAACCTCTGTAGGTGAAGAACCTGTATGCTAGGTAGAACAAGAAGGCCCATGAGAATATCATGAGACTTTGGGCAAAGATCCCCTTTGTACTGGCTGACATGAAGGAAGGAGAAGGCAACTGGCAAAGGGTATAAGAATGCAGAGGAAAGACAGTGGGAAGGCAAGTTGCATCTGATTTTTATGAGCCATAAATAGTGTTTATGTTTATATAATTTACATGTAATAAATATATAATACATACATTATATTTATTTCACATAATGATATAAATATAATATAAATAATTATAAATGATATTTTATATTTATATTATATTCTTATTAGATTTTTAAGTTCATATATTTAATATTTATATAATATTTTATATTTATACTACTTTTATACTATATTCATATTATATAATACATTTTATATATAATTATAAATTATATTATATAGTATATATTTTATATAATATGTTTTATAGTACATATTCATTGATAAATATTCTATATTATACAATATATTTATATGCCCTTATTCATAAGCAAACCTCACTATTATACTCTGTGACTTTGGAAAGTGTAGTTTCTAATAATCAGTTTAAATCTCATTCTGTTCTTTATGCCCAATTAGTCAGGTACTGAAAGAACAAACTGGAACAAGCTAGCACTGCGCACGAGACATTTCCCTTAGTGGATAGTTATTAAGTAGATATTTGGAAAATCAACACCAACAGTTTTACATTGCCCCAAAAGTCTAATGAATATTTTTAAGATGCTGTTGATTCACCAAATATCTAATGAATAGTCATAATAGTCACAAAATTTATCCACTTCAGAATTTCCTGGTTTCATACATAGAATTCAAAATATACTTAGATATTGTTGTCTAAAAAGCACTTTGAGTGAACTATTTACAATTATCTCTCAAAATCAGAAAAGTATCCCCCCGTATACTGCTAAACAAAAGTAAAAAATAATTATTGATCAGTACAACCCTCAACTATGTAGGATTAATCCTTACAGATAATATAAGTTAGTTATTAACTAGTTCTGAACTAAACTGTTTTATTTTTTCTATTTTCTCACTGAAATTATCACTTTAATTAAACAGCTATACTAATTACCAGTAAATAGGCTAGAGAGCTTCAAGAACCACCAATTATCAGGACTTAAAACTTGGGTGCCTCTAATAATGGTACTGAGGAATAGGGAATGTACCATCATAGTTAGGACTCTGAGTGTGAAACAAATAGTTTTACATGTTATTAGGATGACACAGGCCAACAACCTGTTCAGGAACACCCACTAGAGTTATAAAGCAAGAATTTATCTTACCTTATTAGTGGGAAGTTTATGAGATGAGAATTCAGTCTCTGACCTTCTGTTTTTCCTAGCTCATCACAGACACATGTATCATTCATTTTCCCAACAATATGTTTAGTAAATGCTCCACTTTATTTCATGTAATCGAAAGAATGTCACTTATAAATGTATTAGTAACATAATGTGGCCGGATAATGGGCATGGGACCATGTCTGAGCTGAAAAATATTTTGATACATTCTGCTGAGAAGGTTTTGATTAATAAGAAATATTTGAACTAGCCAACTAGTCCATCAGGAGTGTATCTGTTCAGTGCTGTTTAGAGCCAGGTTGACTGAAAGGAGTCTACAATAGTCTGCTTAGACCATATGCAAATGACATCTGGGAATGGATTATAAATATCCTTGACATAACAATAAAAATATTAGGCCAAATAAATGAAGAATTAAAGAACATCACTAAGATCTGTCTCTCTTTAAAAATACTGATTTTTCAAAAAGAATTGGGATATTTAGCTATTTTGAAATCTTGGGCAGTGTGACATAAACTGTAATAAATAGTTACATATTACATATAAAATATTTACCCAGTTATTTTTTTAAAAAAAATTTGCCTCTGATATATAAGGCAAAGCTATTCCACATCACTTCCTGAAATTACCTTTGACTGGGTTTCAAGATAAGCAGCTGCCATAGGACCTGATGCTGAAAGTGTGTTTTCAGAAATTACAGACAGAAAACTGCCTCAAGCAGCTTGTCCAGGACTATGGTCTGCCCCTGCCAGAGAAAACCCTGTACACCTTGATGGCCAGGCTCTTGTGTAATGCGGGCAGGCTCAAGGGTCTTCATACTGCTGGCGTGCTTCACCCTATTCCATTTTCTACAGTGTGTGAACTAAAATGATTCCTGCTTGGAAACATTAAAGTCAAAGCCAGCAATGAACTCAGATTCCCAATTCACTACAGCAGAAGGAACTGAGCAGTTGGAGAGCAATTTTATGTTTCTTTGACTCACGGTGGTACTCTGAGCCCTATTTTAACAGCAGATAGTTTATGAGACGTCTTTATACTC
Organism: Mastomys coucha; assembly: GCF_008632895.1. Lineage (NCBI taxonomy): Eukaryota > Metazoa > Chordata > Mammalia > Rodentia > Muridae > Mastomys > Mastomys coucha. The sequence goes on from NW_022196897.1 coordinate 54,603,537, forward strand.
CTCAAAGAAACTCAGAGATGAACCAGCCGCACTGACTATTTCAATGAAGTGAATGTAATGCCCCACATGTAATATAAAGAAGTGTGTAAGCCTCATGGAGATGGACTACACTGAAGCATAACAAAGTCGTCAGACATGGCTCTATGCTGGGAAAGTGCCAGGTGCGGGCTTGTCAGTTCAGGAGGCTCAAGTAAAGACTGACTTCAGTCACAATCCCATCAATTGTAGCATCATCTGCGTTTTTTGTTTTTGTTTTTTTTTTTAATCAAAAACAGTGAACAATTCCTTTTAGGGTAAAATATTTTTTTTATTATATATGTGTCTGTGATATACATATTACAACAAATACATGTACATATTTGTATACAGTAAATATAATGCAATTTATATAGTATATATTGTAATATTATATAAAATACTATATATATCTACACTTATAGTCTATACAAAATGCCTCAACTTTTACATAACAGCTCTCTTATTCAGCAATAGAGAATTTGTTAACGCTATGCCATGTATTTCTATGTGAAAACATGTTTACAACTTCAGTATTTATAACTAGGTTATCCACTTTCAGGAATCAGCGTGGAGTCGTAGTTATTTGCATTGCGGTATGTCTAGTATCCTATCAGCAGCCTCTCTATTTTCATGACAATTAATCCATCTCCACAGATTCTCGCAGCATCACCTAAGTCATGAAAGCTAGAAACACTTTTGAGAGCCATACCTGCAACTCAGCGTGATGCTTTAGCATGAGGCTTTACCACCCTCATTCAGCTCTGCTCCATTCCCAGCATGGCCAAGGCACACTCATACTTCCTCCTGCCTGCAGGATTGCTAAGCAAGACTTCGGGCTACCTGGTCCCTTCAAGGATCCTGGGGAACTGCGTGTAGACATATGCTGCTCTGCACACATCTTTTCTGTTCTTACCGTTCCTTTTGGACAAATCATTACTTACAAACCCAACATTCAAAAAAGTGTAAAAAAAAATTATCACCAAAGACCTTTTGAAAAAAATTATTTTCAAAAATATTTGATGGGAAATGGAAAGTCTCAAAAAAGCATCAAGTCCTCCAAGTGAAAGCTTACTTTTTCATAAGTGAGAATATAAAGGCTTTCAGAACCACAGATGCATCTGTTGTGTGGGGAAATCTCTATTTTATTTATCATCTCTCCCCTGATCCAAGTTTCATTTATTAATATTCATGAAATGTTTAGAATGCCTGTTTCAAGCTTGCTGTAAGGTTGCTAAATAATTAAATAAGCACTCTAAGTTATTCTGAAATCGAACCTAACAATATTTCTTCTTTGATTTAAAGCTTTGCTGGTTTTTTATTTTTGAATTTAGATATTCTTAAGAGAAGTCAAATATACCGATGATAGGGAATAAATAATGGTTACGAGAGTCCCAATGTAGAAGAGTAAGGAAGTTGGGATAAAAGAACACAAAATAGCAGTTGAGTATATGAACAAGCAGAAAGATCTTAAACCCAAGGGCTGCACAGGCAAAAATAATGTATTTGTATCCAAGATTTTAGTTTAATGGGTAAGTTGTGCTGCCATTCTCATGAGTATGTGGAGTCCTTCGAATATGTTACTACACATAATGTCATGACATGCTAGGTGGATTAAATCTTATGTGCAATAACATTTATTTTGAAAGTATTTGATCTCTACACATGCCCCCATATGTGTATTGATGTATATGAATATTGATGCATATGTAATTACACTTGCCTATAAAAGCCAGCAGTAGATGTCTAGTATCTCCCTCAATCTCCCTTCTCCTTTTTTTCTGAGACAGGTTGGTTGCTTATCCAACATCAACCCCACGGATTCATCTAGGCTGACTGGCTAGTGAGGTATCGCAGTCTACTGCTCTCCACTTGCGGGGCACGAGAATTACAAGTGCTTGCCATACTCCAGGATTTTATATGGATACTGAAGACACGGGTCTTCAGGCTTATTTAGTAAGGACATTACAAATCAAGCCAACTCCCTAGCCCCTGAAAGTTGTTTTTAAGGAACAAATCTATCAAAGGAAAATCTACATCAATCCACACTACAGACTGTGTTGTCCAACAGTATTCTGGTCCATGGTAAATGATGTTCTAGTTATATTCTGTTGCTGTGATAAAATATATGGACTACAACTTAAGGAGGGATGATTTATGTGGCTTGCAGCTCCAGGCCACAGACTATCACTGAGGGCAGTCAAGAAAGCAACTCAAACAGGAGCTTGAAGTAGCAACCCCAGAAGAATTCTGCTTTCTAGTGCTCCCCTTCAGGCTTTTGCTTAAATAGCTGTCTTACAGGACTCACCTTGCCTTCTGGTTCCTCTCACAATAGCCTAGGTCCTCCAACATCAGCTAATAACCAAGACAGTCCTCTACAGACATGTCCACAGACCAAGCTGACTGGGCCAATCACTTATTTTGAGACTCACTTCTCAGGTGACTGGAGACTATGCCAAACTGACAAATCAGGCTAACTAGGACACATCTGTATAATGATAGTCCTTTAAATTTATAATGGAGCTATAATTTTACTCTGCTTCTCCTGTGTTTAGATAGATATATACTACTGGGTTGCAATGGTGTTTCAGTGTTCAGTATAAAAATACACAGTACAGATTTATAGCCTCGGAGAAATAGGCTATGCCACAGAACCTCAGTGGACAGTAGGCTAGATGATCTACTTTTACAGGAGAGATGACACAGAGAACAACATAGGGCCAGTAAGACGTCTGTTAGTATGTCCCCTCATAATTAAGCAATGTTAGGCTGCGTATGAAAGAAGCAAAAACAGCTCTGCCTTGGGTTAGTCCTGTGTCGTCTTTGCCCAAATCTCTATAGCACTGCCTGCAGTGATTCCTCAGAACGTTCTACCACAAGAAAAGCATTACCTCCAGCTTTTGTCACAAGCTTTTCGAGGATGTATAACAGCCACACTCTGAATCACATTGTAGCATCCAACCATTCCTTGCTGGGAAGATTCGCTGAGGGTCTCACATGTCTCTGACCTCTGTTCCTGTGTTTCCATCTCTACCTCTCCTTGGCCCTCTTATCACCTCTCATTCAGATGAGCACCCCACTCTTCTCTAGGGCATTCTTCTCGACCTTCCATAGTCATAGTTATCTTCCATCCCCATCTACTCTGACAGAATCTATTACAGGTTTCACCATGGCCATCTGCATTGACTAATAGTTTGCAAATGACCAGGGACAGTTCCAAACACAGTCCAGTTTTCAATGCCTATCTTTTACATAGTAATTCTGTGAGAGGGGTATTCATAGTGTCCTCATTTTATAGACTCTAATGACCTGGAGGTAGGAGCACCTTAATTTAGATGGTATACATTTTGAAAATTAAGTTTTAACACTAGTTCATTTCATCTATAATGCAGGCTGCTTGAAACACATGTTCTTTCTTACTGTCCCCTACCCCAGTATCCAACAAACCTAAGAAGTGCTTTGAAAGAATCAAAATTAGTGCTGCTTCGTGAATAGTGAGGGTCTTAGACTCAAAAATTCAAAACATGACTAATGGCTTTCCTATAATCATTGCTCCTTTTTCCAGTTCTCACTGACTTCTTATTAATTGATAAAACTAAGAATGCTAGATCACAATACAGCAGCTTGCAGCTCCAGTGATAACAGAAATTGAAAATATTTAAAAGTAAACTCAAGTAACATGCTTATAATTACTTTGTGAATAAACTTTGCAAAGCTTATGTGATAGAGATCTACTCATTCAATATATGCATTTATATTTTAGTTATTTTTTTAAGTAGGACCTTTTCCCTATAAAATAACATTTTTTAAAAAATCGAGGCAGATTCTGCAGTATGTAACCGAGGCTCACTTCAACTTTGATATCATTCTGCCCAAGCCTCCTGAGTGTTGGGATCACAAATATATGCTACCACACCAGGCTAGTATAAAACATCTTAAAGAGTAAAGGACAAGTGTGTTTCTACTTTTATTTTCCAAAGATATAGGTAAGAATTAAATCTAAATTACAGTTCTTTCTAGTCTTTGAATATTATTCTTCTCATCCACTAACTCATGACATTTCTAATGTCGTCTCACTCTATCTTCCTGAGATGTTCTTGAAATCGTTCAACCTCTGAGTCGGCCTTGTGCTAACTAGTCCAAATACACTGAATGAAGTCACTTATCTTTTCTGACATTTATAAGGATATTTTAATTGACTCAGTATCTGGACAATATTTAAGTTAATGCCTAGATTAATGTATTTTAAGGATAAAGGCTGCTTTTAGCATAAATACCTCAACTTTTTGATAGACATGGATGTGATGGATGTTTTCTGTCAGTTCCATAGTAGCCAGTGGCCTATATTTTTTTTAAGATTCCTGTTTTGATAGAATGTATGATGCTGGTCACTCAAATTCATAAACATAAGTTCCTTCTACTTAATAAATCATATCAATATCTGAATAGCTTTTGTTTTCTGCTGTTCTGTGGTGAAACCTTGGAGCTTGGCATTCATTTAAAAGCTAATTTCTTTCTTTTTTCACTTGGGCAATTCATTCCAATTATAGACTTTTGATGTAGAATTGGTTCTATGTAAATATTGTTATTATATCTAACAGTTCAGGAGATAGACTGTAAGTAGATAGACAAGAAGCAATATGGGAAGAAAATAATTTATTTCATTTCACAGTTTGCAGTCTATCATCCAGGAACATCCAGGGCTCCTTAACAATAAGGAGCTAATGCAGAAGTCATGAAAGATTGCTGTTCACTGGCTTTTCTTCAGCCTGCATTCCTTTTAGACTCTTACAAACAAAATCCTTTGTATACATTCTGTTTTGATCAAATTCTTTCCCTTCTCCAAACACCTTTCAGATCCTACCCATATCCCTACCTACCCACCCTACCCCACTTCATGCTCTCTCTCTCTCTCCCTCTCTCTCCCTCTCTCTCTCCCTCTCTCCCTCTCTCTCTCTCTCTCTGTCTCTCTGTCTCTCTCTGTCTCTCTGTCTCTCTCTCTCTCTCTCTCTCTCTCTCTCTCTCTCTCTCTCTCTCTCTCTCTCTCTCTCTCTCCCTCTCTCTCTCTCTCTCCTCTTCCTCCCTCTCCCTCCTTTTTACCCCCTTAAAAACATAAAACAAAAGGCAAAACAAACAAGGCACAAAAATACTACTACTAACAATGATGATTAATGATAATAATAAATGGAGCCCATTTTATGTTGGTCAAATACTCCTCAGCATAGAGCCAACCATGGAGTGTAGTTGATATACCCAGTGGTACTTCTTTGGAAAAAACCTGGTTTTCTTTTTCCAGTAGCTAACAATTACAAATGGCTTCTTGGTTAGGCATGAGACTTTGTGCCGTCTCTACATTGGGATTTCATCTGGTTTGAACTTGTGTGTGCTGTCACAGTCTCGTAGTTCAAAAGTGCATCAGTGCTCTGCTGTGTCTGGTAGACACTGTTTCAATGGAGTCATTCAGCATCTCTGATTCTCACGGTCTTTCTACCTCTTCTTCCAGAGAGGTTCCTGAGGCTTGAAGGGGGAGTTTGATAAAGACACAAAACACATGGCTGAATACTCATGGCAAAGTGAAAGCAAAAGCAAACAACAAACAAACAAACAAAGCCAATCCATGAAAACATTGTCCATTTGTGGGCCTCACTGTTCATGACCATATACTGAAAGAGTGCTCTCTGATGAAGGGTCAGAGATCCTCTGATGAATTTCTTTGGTGTCTTTTATAGTGCTTTCTTGTTCTTTCTAAGTCCTCTGAGTTTGTGTCCTGATTTTCTTTTGTTTAGTTGAGCCAAGAATCTAACTCATTTATATTTTTCAATCTTATATTCAAAAAGAAGCAGCTTAGACATATTGTATCTTTGCATTATTTTTCTTTGCTTCTATTAATTTTTGTTTTTTATTATTTCTTGCCATCTACTGAATTTGGGCTTTATTCATTCTTGATTTCTACAATTCTTGAATTGCATCATGAAGTCATCTATTTGACTCTTTCTGATTTTTTTAATGTAGACACTTAGAGACATAAATTTTCCTTCTAGAACTGCATTTAATGTGTCCTAGAGGTTTTGTATTGTTTCATTTTCATTTAGTTTCATGATTATTTTTGTTTTGTGTTTCACTTTCTTCTTTCAAATAGTTACAGTTATGTAATGAGTTGTTCAGTATCCATGAGTTGATGCACTTAGATTTAATTTGCTTGCTGTTTTAAGTTTTATTGCGTAATGGTTGAATAGACTACATGGGGTTCAGTTTTTCACACTTCTGAAAGTTTGTTTTATGTCCCGGGATATGCTCTATTTTTCCAGAACCTTCTATGGACTGCTGAGTAGAATATGCATGTGTAGAGGGTGGTAGAACATTTTATACATATGTTAGGTACATTTGATGTAAAATTTCATTTAATTTTGAAATTTCTCTGATTGCATCTGGTACAGATGATCTATCAGATAAAAAGAGTGTTGAAGTCACCTATTTTGGGACTGGTGTTAAGCTGTGTCTTCAATTCTAAAGGCAGAATTCATTCATTCATTCATTCATTCATTGGAGATTGATATACCAGATTTTACTGTGTATATGCTCAGTATTCTAACATTTTCTTGACTAGCAGACCCCTTCATTAAGTAGCAGGCTCTCCCTTGTCTCTTCTGATCAGTTTTTTTTTTTTTTTTAGATATTTTCTTTATTTACATGTAAATTTCTCCATTCCCAGTTTCCCCTCCAAAAAACAAAGAAACAAACAAAAACAACAAAAACAAACCCCTGTTGCCTCCCACTTCCCCATGCCTGCCACCCCGCCCTCTCCCACTTTCTGGCCCTAGCATTCCCCTACATTGGGGCACAGAACCTTCACAGGGCTGAGGTCCTCTCCTCCTATTGCTGATCAACTTTGCAATCTTCTACTATACACATGCTGCCTGAACAATCAGACCCCTCCATGTGCAGTCCTTGGTTGG
>NW_022196897.1:54611714-54612315 GCF_008632895.1 Mastomys coucha
TGGAGTACTACTCAGCTATTAAAAACAATAAATTTATGAAATTCCTAGGTAAATGGATGGAGCTGGAGGATATCATCTGAGTGAGGTAACCCAATCACAAAAGAACAAACACGGTATGCACTTTTTTTTTTTTTAATGTCTGTTTTGTCAAATATTTAGATAGCAACTCCTTCTCCCCTTCGGATCCTATTTGCTTGGAATAGTTTCTCAACCCTTCCACTTTAAAGTGGTGCCTAAAGTTTAAAATTAAATTGGGTAGGCAATTAAGGCTATTAATATGTACTTCTTATTTCATTAATTATAGCTTCATTTGTTTTCTTTATAAAGTTTCTTGGCTGTGTATGTATCTCTGTTCAGTTTAAAGAATAGCTTCCAGCATTCTCTTTAAGGTTCTTTTGGTGGACATGCTTGCTTTTTTTATGCTGTTTTTATTATGTAAAGTTCTTTCTCTGTTCACTGTGGAAGGTAGTTTTGCTAGTACAGTAATATAGCTTGGGAGGCATGGTATTTTAGAACTTAAAATGCGTTGCTCCAGGCTCTTTGGCTTTCATAGTTTCCACTGAGAAAGTAACTGTGGGTATTTGGTTCCCCCTTTTAAGAA
>NW_022196897.1:54612325-54612437 GCF_008632895.1 Mastomys coucha
ATAGTAGAGGATTGCAAAGTTGATCATCAACAGGAGGAGAGGATCTCGGCCCTTTTAAGGTTCTGAGCCCCAGTGTAGGGGAATGCCAGGGCCAGAAAGTGGGAGAGGGCGG
>NW_022196897.1:54612542-54678162 GCF_008632895.1 Mastomys coucha
TTGGTTTTGTTGTTTTTGTTTGTTTCTTTGTTTTTTGGAGGGGAAACTGGGAATGGAGAAATTCACATTTAATAAAGAAAATATCTAAAATTAAAAAAACGCACACAAAAAAAAGAAACAAAGGTGTTTATTTTTGAAATAAAGCAAATACATAGTTAAAAAAAGGAGAAAGTAACTGTGGGGCTTTCCCCACATTTGACTCTTTTGGGGGTGGCGGGGGTTGAGGTTTCATGTTTCTCTCATAATTTCCAGTACTTTTCATTGTACTATTTATTTAGTGTTTTATCTATCATGTTCTGTGGGGAATTGCTTTTCTGGTTTTGTCTAATTGTGTTTGTATGTGTTTCTTGTTTCTATCTTTATTAGTATTTTTTTCATTAGGGGACGTTTTCTTTTATGATCTTATTGAAAATATGGTTTATGCCATTAACCTTGGATTCTTCTCACTCATCCATGCATATATTTTGGAGATTTGGTCTTCCTCTAATGTCTCATGTTTCTTGTGTGTTCCTTTCCTTGTTTAATTTTTTTCATATTCTTTGCTTCTGGTGTCTAATTCCTCTACTTTATCTTTAAGTCTCTATACTCTTATCTTCAACTTAGTCCATTGTCCCTGGAAGATCTATTCTACTGTAAAGCTCTTTGTTGAATTTTCTAGTTGGATTATTGAGGATTTCAATTCCATCTTCATTTCAGCCTGAGTACTCTTTAGAATTTCTAACTCTTCCCTAAATTCTGATTTCAAATCCTGAATTGTGGTCATGTCATTCATCGTTGTCTTTCTTGACATCCTTCAGGCATTTATTGCTAACCTCTAGAAGTTTAAGGAAGTGTTTCTTCATGCCTCCTTTAAACATCTCAAATTCTTTAATAAAGTTTGTGAATGCTCTTTTAAATGCTGTCCTGATATTCATCTCAGTAGTGCTCATGAGATTACTTTTCTATAGGATTGGTAGATTTGATGGGAAACCTGCTATCTTGGCCATTCATATTTTGTTTTTGTCCTTGTAATGTGTTCTTTACAATCACTTTTTTAAAAAATCTAAAGCTAAGCAAGTTATTCATACTAATATCTGCAAAATTATTATAATTCCTGTCATAGGTTAACTAGAAAGCATAACACACATAACAAATTCTGCAACAAGGGTCCCAGGTTGACCTGAAAGAAGGCTGGAAAGAGGATTACTGTGCAAGAGAGAAGGGCATGACTCATAACCTGCTGCAAGCTCACCATTTAAGAGAGGCCCACACGATAAATAACATTAAACTGTATAAATAATGTTTTGGTATAAAAAAGTGGAGTTGTAGCCCTTAGTTTTCCAATAGCCTCCCAAATCAGGATTTTGCACTGGATAAAGCAGAGAACTTGAATCAGATTAGTTTGTCCCTGTCTCTATTTTAATGACCCTCTAAGGTCTGGGAAACCATCTGCATTGTAACTGTACTAGTTACTTTTATGTCGCTGTGATAAAATACCATCATCAAGATAACTCAAAGAGGGAAGAATTTATTTTAGCTTATAGTTCCAGAGGGACACATGCCCATCTTGGCAAAGAAACATGCCAGCAAACAGTGGGGACAAGATGCCAAGAGCTTACATCTTTTATTGCAAGCATAAAGCAGACAGAGGGAACTGAAAGTATGATAATCCTTTAAACCCTCAAAGTCTACTCCAGTGACATACTTCCTCCAATAAGATTGCACTGCCTAAAACTTCCCAACTACTTCAATCAACTGCGGATGGAGTGCCTGAGATGATGGGGTACATTTTTCATTCAAATTCCCGCAGTGAGTCATGTCCTACTATGTTCTCTGTCCCAGTGAATCCTAAAAACTCTCAGAGAGATGAGTCCTTGGCATCCCATGAGCAGAATGGGTGGTCTCATGGTGTTTCTCTTTGAGATGGATGTTGACAGGAGTAGGCAAAGATGAGTTGTGGGTCAAACAGGTCCAGGTTTCAGGACAAATTCCAAGCTCCAACATCTTTGTGGTTTGATTCTCAGCAAGTTATTTGATATTTTGTACCCTGCATTTATTAAATTTTAAATATGCAAAATTGTACCTCATATATTAACCATAAGGGTTTCCAAGGCTTGACATACAAACTGGCTACATTATGTAGCTCAGCTGTAGAGCGCTTCTCTAGAATGCTCAGAGCCCTGGGTTCCATCCCAGAACTACTGAAGGGGAAAAATGGCAGCCTTGGCTTCAATGCTAATGCTTAAACAAACAATAGTCACAATTTTTTTCACTACCCCAAGCTTGTTTGCAGTTGCTTTTATTTGTCAATAGAAGTTTCTTCCTCAATTGCACCATAATAATTGGTTTGCTTAATAAATAATTGGTTTTTGTAGAAATGGGCTTGTTCACTAAATAACCAGTAATGGTGTTTGTTTGATGGTTTATATTAAAGTAAATGCACTGGAGAAAACTTTATTAGTCGCAAATGATCAATAAAATAAACAGTAATGAATACCCGAGAAAATTTTTTAAACAAAATTTTTAATTAAATGAGCATTTGGTGTCAGTGAGATAGCATCATGAGCTCTTAGGCAAAACAAGCTGAGAGAATCTGCAGGTGCTTGCCACACTGTCCCAGAGACTGAAATGTAGGCCTGGGCCTAGCCCATGACCCAGAGACCTCATAGATACACACCTCTAACTAACACTCCTCACTTATAAGACAAGGACTAGAAAAAAAATGATCTACTAGGACTGACTCCGTTATGCTAATTTTACAACTGACTTTAGTTAGAAGAATCTTAGCCATTAAAATCTTTTTTTTTTTTTCTGTTTAGAACCATTTTAATTGGTTAGTATGTGCTGGTCTATTATTGGCCATTAAAATCTTCCAAATAGATCCCAAGCCTTACATTTTCCACTCTCTATTTTAAAGTTCTGTTTAACAGGCGTAGCTGCTGTCCTTACATGTAGCAATACTCCCCCTCTGTTTGTGCAAAAGTTTTGTGGAAATAAGGTTACAATACCACAGGCAGACCCAGGTCATTTTTCCAAAGTCAAAGTGAAGGCTGCTGTTAACCACTGAAAACATCTGGCGAGCCATCTGCCACCATTCACCCAGGGCTCTCAGATCAGTCTATTTGCTGTATGACATGCACTGTACTAAATAATTGTGTGGCTGACAGGAGCACCTTGCCTTTATATTTTCCAATGAAAGAACATTGCCAGAGGACAACTGATTTCATGGTAGCGGCCTTGGGTAGGACCTTGCTTCAAACGAGAAGCATCCGTACACAGGGTCTCTGGACATTATTTACAACCAGGAAGTGATAGTTCCAATCAGAATAAAAATTAATGAAAGTATCTGTGTATTATAAAATCATGCCAGAAAGGCCTACTATGCCCAGATTGTTGTGACTTTACCAGACTGATGCAGATCCTACAGCTGGGGTACATGTAGCTTACGTCAAGATTCAGGCTGAGAAGCATAAAATGTCAGTGCAGTGTAGTGACCAAGGCAGGGGAATGGGCATTACCCTCAAACGTGATGCAGACTGTCAGCACCTCAGATTCTTTTTAGAGCAGTAAAAATTTATACTCAGCTCTACATTTTTAATGGGGGGGAGGGTAGTGCTAATTTGCACTCCCACTTCTGAAGTGATCTTGTTAAGGTAAAACAATATTAAACCAGATTCATCTTCTAAACTAATGACTTTCTTTTTGCCTAAAATGTTGTGACATCCATTTTTGTTTGGCATCGTTCCATCTAATTGGAGGCCAGGTCTCCCACGTTCCCTTGGTTTTGATAAATCCATTTTCCCCTTCCTTTTACTCTTTTTTTATACCTCGCTTAGGCAACCACATTGTTTTTGTCACTATTCTTGGCTAATTATGATCACTTGTTCTATTATTACTTGATATTTTATGTACAAACTATGATCCAATAAAATAAACTAAATAATAAGCAAAATGTTAACCTTCTAACTAAAATTTAAGATTATCAAATAGACTGTCAACATAAATCCTAAATATTATTTTATTTCTTTGAGTCCTGCTATACTTCATTCTACAACTGAAACTATTGTATCGAAACTTTTTCAGTTTGCATTATGGAATAGAAATGTCCTGCCTCCTTCTCTGGTGATCAGATCACTCCCAAAGCACTTATCCCTCATCCTACATTTTTGCTTCAGATTCTACAATAGTCTTTGGTTATCAAAGCACAGTTTCTCTAACTCAGGTGAGTACAAGAATAATTTCACGAACTTTGCAAAAGGTAATTCTCAAGGCTAGGACTGTAGTTCAATTGTAAGTACTTATCTAGTGGGCTTGAAGTCCTGGGTTTGATCCCTAAGCAATAGTGACATGCATGGATGCGCGCATGTGTGGACACACACACACACACACACACACACACACAAGCATGCATGCGTGCACCTATACTCACACACAGTAAGCTCCCAAATCAAACGTTCCTGGAAGTCTCATGCTGGTCAGCACAGCCCAGCAAGGCTGAGGCTCTTTGGTTCCTGGAAACTCAATCTACCTTCTTCCTGTCTCCCTCCCTCTCCTGTGGCGAAAAATCCCTTTCTCATTGCATCTATGTCCCTGGCATCTAGCAATTACCTTAGGAAATGAACAGCTCCCCATAATTATTTTTAAATGAAGAAAGGAAGCACTGCTCAACAATATTGTGTCTGGCTTGATAAAACTAGAAACTCATGACATTTTAACAACTACCTTAAATGAATGCACCAGTCGTACTAAGAACGAAAAAGAATGCAACATGAGGAGCATTCAGCTTTATTTCTGATTAACATTCATTTCCATTTCTCCAGTGAGGAGAAAATTCTAATTTATGGCTATTATGATTATTGTGAAGATGATTCATAAACATGTAGATATCTAGAAAAACAATTCGCTTGCTTTTAATTTCAGAGCTGTTAATTTACAGAGGTGCAGATTCCCTGGGAGCTTTCCATAGTTAGAGCCTGGCAGTGCTTTGCCCATTCACAACAGCACATTGCTGCTGATGGGCACAGTGCTTATTTACTGGCTGTACTTAACACGGTGTGGAGGCCATAGGCTCCAAAGACCCTCCGAGGAAGGAGTGGGATGAACACGCTGAATGTGGACCTGGCTTTTTCAAATCCATAAAACACTGTTTCTACCAGTTTCACCAAGTGGAATCTCATAATCCCCTCTTTCGGGGTATTAGATTTGTTATCAGGTAAGCGTTCAGATAAAAACATTTCCAAAATGACTCAGATACTAAGGTATGATACCTGGTTAGGAGGGAGTGGTTCAAAAGCGCTAAGAGAACCAGCAGATTTCTTTTCTCTGTCTTGCTCTGGTGGCTGCAAGCACTTATGCACTCAGCTGACTCATGAATGGACACAATGACACATCCACCTTGACCGTGCTCTTAGCTCTACCCAGATGCTTTCTTCCCTCATCCAACTCCCTCATGTTCATCCTTTAGGTCTCAGCATTGGAACTACATTTCACAGCAGGCCTGCTTCTCTCTGGGCTAACTGCCACCATTCTGTATGCCCTGCCATTCTGTTTATGGCATAAGACAATATATGAAGCATATGCAATCCACCAAGCATGGTGGTGCATGCATGCAGCCCCAAAACCTGAGAAGCTGAAGCAGGAAGTTCAGAAGTTTGAGACCTGTATGGACTTCATACGTAAGTTCTAGGCTACCTTTACTATATAGCAAGACTTGGTCTCACAAAAAGTTAAAATAAAGTAAAATTATGCATTTATCAGTTCATCTCTCCATTTGACCATGAGTTCTTGGATGGAAAATGCTGTGATTTTTTACATTTGCTTCTAGGATCTAGAGTATACCCTGAAACACAATACACATGAGATAAGCAATTTGCCAAGTAAATCAAGAGCTGTTCCATATCCCCCAATGTAGTTGCCTTTCAGTCTAGGCTTACAAGATCTTTTACATGAAGACTATGCAGTATTAGTTCTTAACCGCATTCAGATTGCCATGGACTTTCCCCTTTCAAATAACTTGGCAGTCCATCCATCTATATTTCTCAAGCACATATCATGGTTCTTAAAGTAGTTAGTGTTAAACAGCAGTGAAATAGCAACATAAACCTTTAAAGCTGTCTTTCAGCACTTCTCAGAGGGCTGCTTAATAGACAAAGTTGAGAAAAGATCTACAGTTTGACTTGAGAGCTTTGAAGATCTGATAGACAGATACAATGACCTTGTGTGCTGGCTAGTTTCATGTCAACTTGACACATGCTAAAGTCATCTAAGAGGAAGGAACTCAGTTGAGAAAATGTTTCCAGAAGATCAGGCTCTAGGTAAGCCTGCACAGCATTTTTCTTAAATAGTTATTTGTGAGGGAGGACCAAGCCCATTATGGTTGATGGTATCCCTGGGCTAGTCATTCTGGGTTCTAAAAGAAAGCATGCTGAACAAGCCATGGGGAGCAAGCCAGTAAGCAGCATCCCTCTGTGGCCTCTGCCTGAGCTCCCCACCTTGTTCCTTCCCTCCTTGATTCCTGTCCTCACTGCTGTTGATAATGAAGTATTATATGGGCCTGTGAGTACAGTAAGCCCTTTGTTCCCTGAGTTGCTTTGGCCATAGTGTTTCATTCCAGCAATAGTAACCCTAAGACACTGGGACATGAATATACTTGACACATTTATGAACTGGAAATAGGCTAAGGAAGGTAGAGGGGAGAGAGTGGTGCACAAAAATAAATGGGATCCATAGACAGGGGCCTTATGGACCATGGTAAATAGCTTGAGTTTTAAAGCAGGCATAATAGCACAGCTTTGTAAAGCCAGCTCTTGGGAGTCTGGGGCGGAATTACAAACCTAGTTAAAGGCCAGCCTACATGACATATCAAGACCTATTATTATAACAAATTAATGATGATAATAATAATAATAATAATAATAATAATAATAATAATAATAACAGCAATAATAATAGTGATAAAGAGTTCCTTCTTGCCAGGACTCGTTTCTGGGATTTTACTGAGGAGTTCTAAAGACAGGGTGTCACTGCATAACTCAGGCTATCCTTGAGCTGGTGATATCCCTGTTTTAACCTCCCTAATACCAGCACTGCAAGTTTACACATGCATGCCACTGACCTGACTCCAAAGTACTGCTCCTTAAGCTCTGTTTCCTAAAGGGCTAAGTGGTTAAGCCAGAAAGGCATCTCTCAGGAAATATCAAATAAACTAAGGGCACTTGCTGTCTTATTAGCGTTCTTTCTTACACTTGTTAATTCTTTTATTCCCCCAGCCTCACTTAGATGGAAAGGTCAGTTTTAATTTATTTATTATTGGTTTGCTTTTTCTGAAGACTGAAATAAGAACAGGATTCATTTGCAATAAGCAGTGACTGTCACTCTGTGGATCCTGAAACTTAAAGTAGAAGATTATTCAAATTTTCCCTGCCTTGATTTGTTAATTATGATTAGTATTCTCTTTTGAGGAAAGCTGGAAGTAGGGGGATTATACAGTACATTAGGATTTTTGGACAGATGAGTTTTTAATAAAGATTTTCAAATTTCATGGAAAATCGAGTTTGCTGATAAAAACATTTCTTATATATCACTACAATATCTCCACACAAATGAATATCCAGAGTTTTTTACTGGACATTGCAATTCTATATGTAGTTAGGCTCAGATCTAGTAGTTTGACCTAAGTAAAATGTCACCCATTTTAATGAAGATTATTAATAAGAAATGAAGCACAGTTTTAGACTGAATTCAGTAGTATTTCTACATTTACATATATTTTCACATTAACAGACATTAGAAGAATATGTTTATGCTCACTATGCTTTCCCATTCCATAGTATTGAAGTTACTGTATTTAAAGTTCAAGACAAGCTATCAAAAAGTTAAGAGTTATCAAACGAAGTGACATTGCTACTTACTTAATGACTTCTGTTTCGGTTTTCCATTGGCAATATTTGAGGGTGATTGTCTTCTGTTCCTAAACCAGTCACGTTTTTGTTGACAGTATTTAATCCACCTGGGTTGTGAAAAATCATCATGACAGTCGTATTCCATGATGATTTCAACATACTATATACATGCATACATATGTACATAGGGAACTCCTAACCACGGCCACTAAGGGGAAGGCTCCCAAACAGAGCTGACACAATTTATGCTTTAGGGTCACAATTGCTGTGTTCCCATCAGACCACTGCCTTCTCCCAAGATCCTGAATAGTTCAGAGTAGAAGTCAGCTAGCTGCTTGCCACCTCCCTCCAAAATGACACAGTCAGAAACAGTGAAAGGGAGGGAGGGAGGGAAGGAAGGAGGGAAGGAAGGACAGAAGGAGGGAGGGAGGGGAGGAGGGAGGGAGGGAGGGACCTAATCAAGTAATTGGTGTTGCAGTATACTAGTGTGAGTGTTCTAATGTTTATAAAGAGGCCTCAGTACCAATCCAAACACCTTAGTGTTTATGTTGAAAAATAAAAATAATTATTTGTGAGAATCAGTAGGACAAATACCTACACAGATGTAAGAAACTCTTTTAGGCAAGTGTTACCTTTAAAAAATAAAAAAACCTCACTTTACAAGAATGATGGGTGTGTACTTCACAGTCAGTGAGTCTCTTGCAATTATTCTCCTTGAGAGAACGAACTTGAGAGTTATCATATAAATACTATTTTAAACAAAAATTACAGAGCATTTCAAATTGCTTAAGTCACATTTCTATTTAATACTGAGCATATTTAAATGAAGATGAGCTAAAAGGTTTGGTAGCTATGGCAACATGATGTGAAAATATACCATGTCATTCAAGTCTATTAGAAAAAAGAAATTATCATTCCAAAGGTTTTTTGTTTTACTTTGAATACTGACTACAGAGGAGGAAAAATAGAAAGGAGAAGAGACTTGAAGGATATGGAATATATTTAATATTTATTAGGAAAATACTGACTGCAAAATAATGTGAACAAGATTCTGAATCAATTTACCTAAAACCAAAATTGTTGCTAAGATAAAGCATATGAAAAATAAACAGAAAACAGATTGCTTCTTTACAAAAATGTGTTAAATTTAATTCTTGTAAGAGTCTAGAAATAGGAGTATCAGAATGTCTTTATCATTTAAATGGGTTACTTTTGAAGCACTTGATTTAAGGTTATTGATCCAAGAAACAAGATTCCTAAATCACAATGTTATACAACCAAGTTAGATGTTTGAAGTTTCAGTATATTACTTAGGGCATATAGAGTCAAGAATGGAAATCATCCAAATAATATTCATTAGATCCAAACATTTTGAGATCTATTTGTAACTTATTTCTATGCAAGAAACCCATATCTTGCCATGTATTTTTCTTATAGAAATAGAGTAAAACTATATATATATAAATTTGGCTGTGGATTAGAATTTAAGAGCCTCAATTTCATCACCGGCACTTGATCTTAACTTCAGCACCCAGGCCCATTTCCAAAGTTGTGTTCTGTGATCTATCAAAGCCAAAATCCCATAAATGAAGCAAACAAACAAACACTAGACATAAAAGTCCAAGTAGCAAACTGTATATTTAGACAAGAACTATAGCACACAGCTGGAAAAGGTATTCAGTGTGCTCTGACCTGAATAATGTTAGCATTAGACCTGTTAGAGCTGAAAAAATGTGTTCATAGCAGCCTTATTTATAATAGCCAGAAGCTGGAAACAACCCAGACGTCTCTCAAGAGAGGAATGGATACAGAAAATGTGGTACATTTATACAATGGAGTACTACTCAGCTATTAAAAACAATGACTTCATGGAATTTGTAGGCCAATGGATGGAACTTGAAAATATCATCCTGAGTGAGGTAACCCATTCTCAAAAGAACACACACAGTATACACTCATTGATAAGTGGATATTAGCCACAAAGTTCAGAATATCCAAGATTCAATTCACAGACCATATGAAGCTTAAGAAGTAGGAAGACTGAAGTGGGAATGCTTCAATCCTATTTAGAAGGGGGAACAAAATTATCACAGGAGGTAGAGGGAGGAAGGGACATGGGAGAGAGAGAGTAGGGGGATGGAAAAGGGGAACAGAAGCAGGAATGGGAAGGGACAGGAGAGAAGTACAAAGGATCAAGAAATTGGATAGAAATGTGTAGCAACTAGGACTACACATTGGGAACTAGGGGTAGCGACTAGAAATACCCAGACTCTAGGGAAGCAAGAGGCTCCTAGGACCCAACAGGGATGACATTAGTCAAAATACACAACGAAGGGGAGACAGAGCCTGCAGAGACCACGCCAGTAGACAGGCACAGCCCCCCGTTGAGGGATGGGGCCACCCACCCATCTCAAAAACTTTAACCCAGAATTGTTCCTGTCTAAAGGAAATGCAGAGCCAAGAAATGGAGCCTATACTAAAGGAAAGGCCATCCAGAGACTGCCCCGCCTAAAAATCCATCCCATCTGCAGACACCAAACCCTAACACTATTGCTGATGCCAAGAAGTACTTGCGGAGAGGAGTACTTGGTATGGTTGTCCCCTGAGAGGCTCTGCTGGCATCTGAACAATACAGATGCAGATGCTCACAGCCAATCATTGGACTTAGCACAGGGTCTGCAATAGAGGAGTTAGAGAGGAAGAATTGAAGGAGCTGAAGAGGTTTGCAGCCCCATATGAAGAACAGCAATATCAACCAACCAGACACTCCAGAGCTACCAGGAATTAAACCACCAACCAAAAAGTACACACGAAGGGACCCATGGCTCCAGCCACATATGTAGCAAAGGATAGCATTGTCTGGCATCAATAGGAGGGAAAGCCCTTTGTCCTGTGAAGGCTCGATTCCCCAGGGTGAAGGCATTCCAGGGATGTGAGGTGGGAGTGGGTGGTTGGAAGGGGAGCATCCTCATAAAAGCAGGGAGTGGTTCTGAAAGGGAAACATGGAAAGGGGATAACATTTGAAATGCGAAAACATGAAATATCCAATTTTAAAAAGTTAGCAATGGGCAAATATATTTAAGGAAAAAAATGTCAGAGAGTTTGTCAGGCAAAGGTGGTAAGACAAGCTGAGGTAAAGGGGATTCCACAACAGTTATCAACAACTTAAGACAAGTATGGGCAACAAAAATGCCATTTCAAAATGAAATAAAAAGTACAAAGAAGTACAGAACAAATATTTTGGAGCTAAAGATCATGTTAAGATTGTAAACCAAGAAGAGCCAAATGAGTGGAGGGGAGAGTGGGGAAGTCGATCAAGTTAAAAATGGAACAATATAATTTCTCAATCTGAACATAAAAGAAACTAGATGAAAAATCAGAGAAAGAAAATAGAAGAAAGGAAGTTGGGAGAGAGTGGGGAGAGAAAGGAGAAGGGGAGGGAAGAGGAGACGAGGAGGGTGATGGAGAGGGAGCACTCAGGAGTGGGGAGGGTGATGGAGAGGGAGCACTCAGGAGCGGGAGGGTGATGGAGAGGGAACACTCAGGAGCAAGGAGGGTGATGGAGAGGGAGCACTCAGGAGCAAGGAGGGTGATGGAGAGGGAGCACTCAGGAGCAAGGAGGGTGATGGAGAGGGAGCACTCAGGAGCGGGGAGGGTGATGGAGAGGGAGCACTCAGGAGCGGGGAGGGTGATGGAGAGGGAGCACTCAGGAGCAAGGAGGGTGATGGAGAGGGAGCACTCAGGAGCAAGGAGGGTGATGGAGAGGGAGCACTCAGGAGCAAGGAGGGTGATGGAGAGGGAGCACTCAGGAGACTGGGAGGGTGATGAAGAGGGAGCACTCAGGAGCAGGGAGGGTGATGGAGAGGGGACACTCAGGAGTACTTGTGAGACCAACCAAAAGCAAGTAGCACACTTACCAGCAGACTTGTGGAAGGAGAGAATAAAGTACACGGGGCCTTAAGATGTATTAGAAAAATGATGGCTGGAATTTCCCCCAGAACTGACCGAAAAGCTATGAAGCCATAAATTCACAAATACAGAACAAAATATTAAATAAGATAAGCCCAAAGTACCACAAGAAACTTTCTAGTCAAAATTCCCCTCTGGAAACACAAAAAGATTATTTGAAATAATAAGAGAAAAGTACTGTATTTGGAAAAATAATTTGAATGATAACAGGATTTTCCATCTAAGGCCACGGAGAAGGAAACAGCTTTTATCCCCTTCACTGAAAGATCCCTTCTTCCCTTTTGGTTCCTTCCTAGGTACCTAACTTCCATGGTAATTCTAAATAAAATACGCATCTCTAAAGATTAAAATCAAGCAGAAGAAAAAACATTTCTGTTTTTCTTTCTGAGTCTGGGTTACCTCTCTGAAAGGGACCAAGCACATTTTTAATTAACTGTCTGAAACTTTATAGTGTGATATGCACACACATTGAATGAAGAGAATATTAAAACATCCTCACATGAAGGAAAATTAAAAGTTCCTTTTTTCAGAAGGTTTACGCTAAAAGAATGCATATGGTAGTTTTTCTAGATAGATAATAATAATAGCAGATGTTTGAGCATCAGCAAATAAGAAAAATCATTGACATAAGTGTATGTCTAGAATACAATAGGCTTCCCTTGCCTTCTTGAAACCCCACCATGGCTTTTGGCTGATTACTTTGTCTGTACTTTGGGGAGGCACTGGAAGGACTGGAGCACAGAAGTGATAACATCTGGCCTGACATCAGTGAGTATCTTCCAAGTAGCTCTAAGGCCTCAGAAGCAGAGAGGCTGGTGTAGGATTCAGAATGAGAAGTCAGCACCTAGACAAGGGCATCTGCAGAGAAGGTGTGAGGAATGTTTATTTTCCGGATGTTTTGATAGCACTGTAAAGAGGATTCATTATTGAGCTGACCACATGAGAAAACTTTGGTAGAAGAGGTTTCATGAAGCACAGGAATTTTATTTTTAATAGCTAGAAACCAAAGTTTTGGACCCACCGAGTTGGAAATAGACCCTGATGGAACAGAAATGGAGAGAAACGCGTGAGCTTAGTAATAAGTCAGCGAGAAATCATATTTAGAGTGTCTTACATCATCTTATCTTCATCTTATGCATGGATCCACAAGGTTACATTTATGTGTTTTACATACTAATGCCAGCCTCAAACATGATATATTTTGGATACATATGCAATCTTTCAATACCAATTAAAATAGCAATTAAAAAGTCTAGAAATCATATTTAAAATTTGAAAAAATAATTATTTTAAAATACAGGCATTAATTTACATTAGAGAAATGTTGGTTTCCACCAAGGTAAAAGTAGCATTACTATAATCTTACAGTTATTGCACCACGCTGGTCTTTGCTGTGATCCATTGGCATCATAGTTGGATAGAACTTCTGATTTGATACCTTTCCTCTTCTGGAAGCTTGAATGTTAGCTACTGGTGCCATGGAAGCTAGTTCTCATTGTGAAGGCTTTCATGTCAGTTCAGCTCAGGGACCTCTGTGCCTTGTGTCTGAAATACATGGTGTTTAACAACAGAAACCTGGGCTACTGTCTATAATCATTGATTGTAGAGGAGAACCTAAAATGGCCACTTGCTAAACCAGCATAAACCCTAACTAGATTTTATCTATTTGAGAACATAAGACCCTTAGATAAATGTAGTCTCCACCTCTCATCAAGGAAACGTTTCTCTGATGGACCAGCACTACAGAAATCAACAACCAATCAAAATGCAGAGCTGTGGAGTCCAGTTCCCCTAGATAGTGCTGCCAAACAACTCCTTCATCCAAGGCTCAGGTCACATTGCAGGCCAAGAAGCAGAAAGACTGTAGCAGCCAGAAAATCAGGGAGCTCTCTGTGATAATGTGACTCCTACTAATGTGAGAAGGTGAACCCAGAAAGTGACACTAACGTGACTGCCTGAACATGAGTTGAATAAGGGCAGCAGCAACCGACATGCTCAGGTGAACCAGGGAAAGGCCATGAGACCTCAACCTTACACAAGGAGCTACGGAAAATATAGAATACAGACACTGAGAGAAATAATCTTATTAGGGAAGAGTATACCAACTGCTATCCAATACCAAGTGTTCAGCTCTGAAAAAATACATACAAGTAATATTACACAGACTGAACAGGTTGTTATTAATAATATATATGTATATGATATACATATGATAACAATGAAAAAGTGGGTATGAAGTTGAAGGTGAGCAAGAACAGTTATAAGGGAGGGGTTGGAGGGTGTAGAGGAAAGGAAGAAACGAGGTTATATCCAACATAAATATATAATAAAAGAGTTTAAAAATATAGAAATTACAAAATTAAACAAAAACAACTCTAAAATATTGCCACGGACTACCCCCGTCAGGTATAGTGGTTCCTAGGACAAGGGTCCCCGAAGGCTAGATGGGTAAGGATTCGGCGGTGACAAACAGAAACAAACACAGAGGCAATTTGAATCTGAGCATATTTTGCTGCTCTTAATCAAGGGTTTTTAATATATAAACAAACAATTATTACAACTCTGAGATGTGTCCAATGAAGCAGTCACAGATAGGACAGATATCATCATAGTCATTTGGCACAGTAAAGCACAAAATCATCCAAGACTAGTGGCACAATTACAAGAGCAGGTTAATAAATTTTTAAGGTCAGTTATTATTTAACATCTAGTACCTGTTCTATTTTGTGAATCTTCAAAATGTAAATTTCAACAATTGTAAAAAAACAATTATTTTTATTTAAAGCTTTCTAAAACAATATACCAAAGCTCACTCCTGATGACACACTTGTAGCCATATGAAATTTATTGTTGGGAAAGTTTTTATCCATCAATACTATCCTGTAAATGATTTATAAGGTGAAGTGCTGGTTTCCCCGAAGGTAAGGTCATGGCTAGTGCCCCCATCTCAAGGAATGGTCTCGTACCCATTATTCTCAGGCTAAAGATTTTAGCCTAGGCCATCAGGAACATCTTGTGAGTAAGAAAAAGAGCCAAAGAAGATAAAACAGATGAATAGCCATGAGAACTATGGCTCAATATTTTTTCTCCCACCAACAGTTCCACAACCTGTTCCAGGAGGCCACCTTCCCTTGAAGTTTTCACCTCAGTCTGCGGAACTTGTCATACAGATTGTACTGGGGTTGGTGTGGCAAAATATGTATGAAAAGGATAACCAACTTTCAAGGGAAATACTCAAAAATATTTAAAATAAAGTACCTAACATTTGAAATTTCCTACAAAGTAAACATTGTTTTAAAAATCACTGAACAGTACAAGAAAAAGGACCAGTAATGTTTATTTCAAAAATATTTTTGCAAAATGCAAAATCTTACAACCTAAGACTCTCATTGATGAATTCTGAGTACAATTGTGAAGAAAATTCTCTAGATTTCACAAAAAGGTCTTTCTCGATCTCAAAGGGGTTAGGTGATGAGGGAGGAAACAGTGTGAATCAACCCCACACTTTTCCTGTCCCTCCTTAGTGTTGGGTTTTCTTACTTATTGGCAACTTTGAAATCAAGTGTTAACAAGGTTTGGCTATTTGCAGGAGCTGCAGTGGTTTTGAGTGAAAAACTGAAGTTCATGTTTCAGCAAATATCTTCCCAATGCATCTTCCCCCTGCTCTGTTGTCGCTAACAGATGGGAAGCTTAGTTTTCAAAGTCACTGAACTCAGGCAGGAACTAAATGCACAGCAGAGGAACTCTGACCACGGATTACCAGTCTGCATTTCCTCCAGTAGGTTATTCACCTACAGAAGAAGGCTGCCTAAGCAGATACACCTTCTCTATGGGACATTTTAATGCATTTCAAACTATGGCTTAAGCATAAGTTATAAATGACTAAAATTCATAGTTTTGGGGTTTTCTCATTTAGTTGGATTCTTTCTTCATAAAATAATATGGTTGATAATGTGAAAGGTAAGGAATGTATATTTTAGAGACCTGGTTTTAATAGTAAGAGGAAGAATAATTTTTGCAGGCATTATGATGAAGAAAGCCCTCTCCCAACAGAATTAACATTTCATGTTGGGAACAGAAAGGTTAAAAAATTCATGTTTTTAAATCTAAAACAAGAGCAAGAGTCTAAATAAAGGGCTGAAGATGGAACTCAATAATAGAGGAGTCGCCTTTTGATTCCTGCCTATAATCCCATCAGGGTGAGAGGTTGATGCAGCACTGAATGAGTTAAAGACCAGCCACTGAGAGCTACATAGTGAGTTCCAAGCCAGCCAGGACTACAAACTGATTCTTAATCTCAAAGAAAGCAAAAGAGAGCTAAAGAGAGAGAAGCACATGCGGCTGGAAGTGTGAGCGTTCTGGTTCTGTAAAATAGTGGAAAATATTACAGCATTAGGTAAGGAAGCAAGTGTTGGTTTTCACTGGTAATTATATTTTAATGCTAATGTTTTAGATAGTTAAACGTTTTGAAATCTGAATTTCTTATAAGTAGTTACAAATTACTTTCCTATTTCCTCCTCCTCGTCCCCCTCCCCCTCCCCTCCCTTCCCACTCTTCCTCCTTACCTTCCTTTTCCTCTCCTTGTTTCTTTGGGTTTTTTTTTTTTTACCTCCCTCCTCTTCTTTTTCCACTTCTGCTTCCTCTGAGATAGTCATGGCTTACATACCTTTATGTGTACTTGGTGTACCTTTTATTTCAGGTAAACACCGGGTAGCATGCATCTTTGGAGTAATGGAAAGGGGCCTCCCTGTGTACTGCTGAATGTTCCCTCAACAGTTGAACCTTTATTATACTTGCCTTCCACTGACATTAAAAGGAACAGCCTGTGGTCACTGGGTAACCACATGACATGAACCATGTTTTCACCATGACAGTTTACTCAGATATGACTACAGGGACTCAAAAGTCTTTCCTTCTTAGTACCAAAGATTAATACCTAAAACTTAAAGATGAATTCAGTATGAGAAAAAAATTAAAATTATATGATAACATCACCATGAATGAAAACTTCATCATTCAAAATTCAGTAGAGGTTACAATGTGTCAGATGTTCATCTCTTTCCCTGCCAGGACCTGAGCATTTGAATTTTGTCCACTGTGCAGAAGATATTTAATTTCTATTTAGTAACTAAAACACAACAAAAATAAAATAGTATGTATTTTGCTGTATTGCAGAATATGTAATTCTGCTGTGAAATACAGAAATAGGATGGATATGCCAGGAATTTGTATTTACTAGTTTACCTTTTTATGATGCATGAAAAAATTCATGGGCTGTGTTAGGTAAATGTAATGAACAAATGAGGAGCTTTTGAAACAGGAAGAGCTTTCATATGTCCTTTTCAGATGTATCTGTCAGTCAGAGTTCTCCAGAAACAGACCAAGTATGACAGATGTGAATGTAAATATATATGTGAGGAAAAAATTTATTAAGGAAATGGGCTCACGGCATGACAGGAGCTAAGAAGTTTCTTGATATGCCATTTGTAAACTGGACAGCTTTTGGATTGCAGGAACATGGGATGGTCCAAACCCTAAGCTTCAGACTCAGAGCAGCTGCTAGTGTTATTTCCAGCCCAAGACTCAAAGCTTGAGAACCTGGGAACTAGAGGAGAAAGGTCCCGGATGTAGAAACAAAAAGAAAATATTCTGGACTGGTTTGTTTGTCTCTCTGATGACACCCATCTACGCTGTGAGTAACTAACTCTCCATTCACTATATTAATTCATACACCACAAGTATCTGAAGATACCTGCATAGACATACCACAAAATAATAGTTTACCCTGTCTCTAGACGTCCCTTAATCCTGTCAAGTTGACACCCAGATTACTATGATAGTAAGTCATTAGCAAACTTTGAGGCAAACTAGTAGTGCTTAGAGAGTATGCAAGCTCTAAGTATCTAGCAGAAATCCTAAGCTAAACACATACAAGGTCCTGAGATATTCAGTCTTGTGCTTCGAGTTGCCCAACTTTTCATGGTATTCATTGTGGCAAGTGAAGCTCTTTGTGTCTCGATAGACTAACTTCTTACCTTTAACTGTGCCCTGACCCATATGCCTCTTTTTAAAGTGTGTGTTCATCTTTCTACCATCCACCTGCAGGAACTTGCTTTGTTGATAGCTTCAGTTCTCATAACCACACCCCCATTTGAAGAGAGAAATAAAAATCTAAAACATTGCATAAGGCAGAGTCCCACTAGTAGCCTCGTGCTCTGTTGGCACTTCCCCTGCCCTGTTTCTTGCCTCTTTCTTATCATATGTGTTTAAATTGATTTAATGAACCAAGTGATTTAAAGTATCTTTAATTTAGTCTGTGTGCCTTTCAGTTCCCTGGCCTTAGGAGTAATTTGCCTAATCATGTACATAAAGTATACCCTGCATCATACCCCGGGAGTCATCACTTTCGCCTTACTATTGTAGATGCACATATGTAATGCTTTATAATAATAATAATAAAAGACCGTGCTTGTTCGTTTTATGGAAAGTCTCAAGCTCAGCAGAATTTCCTTTTATTTCCCAAAGAGTTGATTTGAGAACTAAAGCAGACTCCTTATTATTAACTTAGGACAAGCTTTCTAAGTGCCCTGGAGTTTAAACTGTATGTCCTCATTTACACTTAAGCAGATATTCCAACATCAATGGGCTCAGATATATTTTCTGATTAAAAATAATAGAACTAGGAATAATAGAATGCTTCAGGAATCTTTAAATTACCCCAAATCATAAAAATCAAATGCCAAGTGTAATCTACTTGATAACATAATGATACATGACTCTAAGAGAAAATAATAATACCTTAATACTTTAATCATTTGGGGCTATCCATTTTTTTTTAAACTCAGTGAATTCATCGTGACCTGTGGGTAATCCAGAGGAAAACTAATGAGATGGGCTCTTCTTTCAAGTTTCCAAGATTTGCAGTTCAGGCCAATTTCCAACCATTTTGATGAGCCAGGAGAAGGAAGGACAGCCAGAACTCATGGTAGTCAAATTACAGCCCTTAAGGAAGCTAACAACAGAAGGGCGGCTGATCATGTGATTGAATCTGCTAAGGCTCTCAGTGGGAGCATTGAGATGGTGGTCCCAAATGAGAATTCACAATGTGAGCATGCCCAGGGTCCTGGGGCAATGCCCTGTAGAGAGTGTGGGTAAGTGCTTACCTAATTTCAGTCATTTCAAGGGGCCATTTAAAAAGCGCCAGACTTACAATTGAATAGCAACTTGAAAATCAGTGGGAGATTAAAACAAAAAGAGATAGCTGATGTTGCAACAGATGTTAATGAGCACAGAAGACACTTCTAAAGGAAAAAATAAAGAGCCAGGAAGTAAAACCCTGATGTATAAGGCCTAGTGTCTTGTATATTGCAATTAGTTAAAATGTTTCAATTAGTGGAGGGCTGAAAGGGTGTTTTGTCCATTCTGGCTATTCTAGCAGACTACCTAGGGCAGAGCACTTTAATCTAGAACAGGGAGTTATTTAGCTTGAGTTTTACAGGCTAATAATCTAAACGGTGGGGCGTTGGCCACTGAAATGCGTTGGAAGCTGTACTGCCACAGGGTGGGTAGCATCATGGCAGGAAATTATACACCAAGACCAGATCACACGGTGAGTCAGGAAACCAGAGAGAAAATGAGATTCCTCTGGAGCCTATATTATTCCTTCTAAGGTATGCCTCCAATAACTTTAAAGTATCCTACTACCCTCCCTCTTTAAAATTCCCACCACTTCTTAACATCACCACACTGGAGACCAAGCTCCCAACACAGGACATGTTGAGGCATAGTTAATTCCCATTGATACCACACAGTGAGCTTAGGCAAGGTTCAGTGGACAGAGAATCAAGGGGACCTTAGGTAACTCCAACCTCATGACAAGTGGTGAATAAAGACAAGAACTGTAGACTACGGGATGTTCAGTGTACACTTTCTATGGTGGATATAGGAGAGAAAAAGGAAATTTTCCTTTTTAAAAACTAAAAACACCTAACAAGTTAGAAACATTTACTTTGCTAGCTGACAATATGAACAATGCTCAAAATGCTCGTACTAAGTCTGGTATACTGTCACATCTCTTTATAACATCTGCTGTTATAGATTGTTCTCTACTTAAAATCGTCTTTTCATCATCTGTCCATAACACTTCTTGAGTCCAATTCCTCTCCAACCCCTGCGGATTTGTGTTTCTTTCACTCTCTCAACTATCCCTCATTGCGCAAGCAACCACCTTGAAACATGAAAGCTTGAAGTAGCTTTCTGCAAAGCCAGACCATTGGTTCTGAGAAGAAGAGTGCCCCATACTTGGTATCCCCTTATGAGTCAACCCTGTACCATTCAAGATGGGGGAGACTCTTGATGAAAGCATGGCTGTGAATTAAAGGGACACCTCAGAGTCAGGCTGAAGGGCCACAATCCTATTTCTTAATGAGAATAGAGGTTAACTTTGCAGGCTTTTTAATAGAACACATCTGTCTATTCCTTTTTGGCTTTTAGCAACCATTTCTATTGCTGAAGAGGCGGATTTGCCTTTCTCTTCTCTTTCTCAATCATTGTGCCCTGATAACTTCTTCTGACCACTCTTTATGAATCCACCTACATTTCAAACTGTAGCCATCCTGGATTGCTTTTGTTCTTAAACAGAGCCACGCTTTCTTACTTCGTCTCTGCCCACTACATTCCCTCGCACAATCACTTTCTCCTTTTCTCGTTTGTTTCTAACTCATCTCTTGGCAGGCCTGAACCTGAGCAGCACTTCTAGAATGATCATCTGAGTGAGAGTTAAATTTTCTTCCATAAGATCTACCAGCATTTTATCATCTTTTCTTTTTTCTAAGACTTTCCTGACTGCTTATTTGTGCGCTAGGGATTTCAACTCAGAACCTGGAATATTGTTAGTGTGTATTCTACTACTTTGCTTAGTGTTTATTCTAGAGATTCACTCTTAGCCTCTAATGTCTTATTCTTTAATTCAATCCATACTGGCACTAAATTTCCTAATGTTTGTGTTAACAATTGCACATATAAATGACTGAGTAATCAAACCTTCGTTTTCATGTTCTGGCTCTCACAGACATGCCCCCAAATGATGAGTTAGCTATTTTAGCTATTTTAAATTAGGGCTTAATACTGAAGAATATAATTTTCTATCGTGCAACCCAGGCTAGTTAAATATATATTTGATGCATGAGCAATCTAATATACAGTATACAAACGTGTGCTCAGCCCCCACATACACTGCTTTTACTTTTTAAACTGTATCTTAGTTTACTGCAACTTGTTTACTAAACTGAAAATTGATACTACTAAATGTTATGAGATCCTCTGTCTATTCATTCTGAATGGTTCAAAAAATAAAAAAAAAAACCTGGAAAATAGGAACTAATCAAAGGAAATGGAATTTTTAAGGTTTGGCCAAACTGGGAGAGGGAAATTCTTAGCCCCTCTCTGCCTTGCCCACAGTTACTGTCACAGTCTGTAGAAAAAAATAAATGCTAGGATAAACACATATGGACATTTCATTGATAGTCCACGTTATTAGACCTTGGATTTTTTTCTGGGGGAATGAGGCCCTCACCTGGCATGAGGATCCCGTGGGTGCCTATCTTCACCTCTGCAAGGAAATTCCTGGAAAAATTATAATCCTAAGGGCCCTTATGTAAACTCAACCAAAGAAATCTTATCTCAATCGGACATTTGTTCATTTGGGGGAATATTCCCTGCTTCCATTTATTCTCCAGCACAGTTGTTTTAAGTGGTTTCTACCTCTTAACCTCTGCTGTCTAAATGAGTTTGTGGAGATAGAGGGTAGATTCTAATATTAAATCTGAAATGACCAGGCATAAGCCATAGCAAGCTACTTTTTCCCTAAATAGCTATCAAAACACAGTAACCTCAGGGTCAATATCACCATGGGGTGGACACTTCATGTCCTTCTATAGGTCTCAGCACAGCTTT
This sequence comes from Mastomys coucha, assembly GCF_008632895.1. Classification (NCBI taxonomy): domain Eukaryota; kingdom Metazoa; phylum Chordata; class Mammalia; order Rodentia; family Muridae; genus Mastomys; species Mastomys coucha. The sequence goes on from NW_022196897.1 coordinate 54,634,346, forward strand.
CCTATCAAAACCAATCTGGTTAGATCCTAGTTCACTACAGCATGCTCATTCCAACCAGAGCAAGACCTTGTTGACCAAGAGAAGGTGGTGGGGCTGTGTCCTGTAAGAAGAGCTCTGACCCCTAGGTCTCATTCCCTCTCTAAAATGCAGATAGAAGGCTCTAAGATGAGGGGAATTGGTCTCTAACTGTCATCTATGTCACCAACTGCAATTTGAAGAAGAAAGTAGACATTAGGAATGAAAAATATCTCCACACATTTCAAAGTGGATAGAGTAACATTCAAATCGTAGTTCTAACCCTGTGCTGTCTTTGACCCCTGTCGCTCCTCCAATCCTTCCTCTTCCACACCCACAGGATTCCCAAGCTCCACTTAATGCTTGTCTGTGGGTCTCTTCATCAATTTCCATCAGTTGCTGGAGGAAGTCCTCTGTTGAGAATTTTCTGTTTATCTGTACCCTATTTTTAAATTGTGTTATTTGGTTTATTGATGTCTAGTTTCTTGAGTCCTTTATATAATTTGGATATCGGCCTCTGTCAGACGTGGGGTTGGTGAAGAGCTTTTTCCATTCTGTAGGCTGCTGTTTTACCTTTTTGACAGTTTCCTGTGCCTTACAGAAGCTTTTCAGTTTCATGATGTCCCATTTGTTAATTTTTGATCTTCACGCTTGAGTTGTTGGTGTTCTGTTCAGGATGTTGGCTTCTATGCCAATGCATTTAAGGTCATTCCCCACTTTCTCTATCAGATCTAGTATATCCAGTTTTATGCTGAGGTCTTTAATCCACTTGGATTTGAGTTTTGTGCAGGTGGTAGATATGGATCTACATGCAGATGTCCAGTTAGACCGGCAACGTTTGTTGAAGATCCTTTTTCTTACATTTATAGTTTTGGCTTCTTTGTCAAAATTAAGTGTCCATAAGTATGTAGATTTAAACAAGGCTATCCACTCTCTTTGTATCGATTCAATATAGTACTTGAAGTTTTAGCTAGAGCACTAAGACAACTAAATCTTTGCAGAAAGAAACTGAAGAGGTTATCAGAAGATAGAAAGATCCCCCATGCTTATGGATTCTTGAGATTAGCATAGTGAAAATGACCATTCTACCAAAAGCAATCTACAGATTCAATGTAATTCCCATCAAAAAATTCCAAAAGAAAATTTTACCATCTGTAAAAGAACAATACTCCAAAAGGAAAAGCAAAAAAAAAAAAAAAGAATCCAGGATAGCTGAACAATCCTGTACAATAAATGAACCTCTTGAGGTATCCCCATCCCTGATCTCAAGCTTTACTGCAGAGCAATAGTTAAAAAAACAAAAGAAAGAAAGAAATAGTACTAGCATAAAAAGAGGCAGGAATCAAATCAAAGAACCAAAGACTTCTGATTTAAAAATAACACACACACACACACACACACACACACACACACACAAAATAAACCAAACAAAAACAAAAGCAAAAACCATTTTGAGATTTTTCATATAAGAGGTATATGCTATTTACATCATTTTTCACCCTCCCTCTCCCACATCCAACTCCAAAATTCCTTTTGAGATTTGTGGCCTCTTCTAGCTTTATTTTATACACACATACACACACACACACACACACACATATACATGCACACACACACACAGGTTAATAATGCAACTTGCAGAGCCCTCTGAAAGGTGCTTTTATATATGCATGTGTTTAAGGCTAAGGTTGAAGGCTTGAGATTGGATAACTTCCCAGGAGGCTTTGTCCTAAGACTGGTCGCCACTCCCACAGCAGACATTGACTATCTTTAGTTCTTTGTCTAAGGGGTGGAGCCTTGTGAACTTTCCTCTGTTCTCATTTACATGTTGAGTGGTGTGGTCGTCATTCTGGTCTCATTTAGACACCATATTGTTAAGATTTCATGGGCTTAACATCACTGTCACCTTTAGAAGACACTATCTTAGAATAGTCCTCTGCTCCTTATAAACGTTCTGCATGCTAATTCCACAATGTTCCCTGAGCTGTAGGGATAGGGTTGCTTTATAGATGCACCAGATGCACATTTCACCCCACAGGCACTCATTCTCTGCATTCTCTGTAGAGGGAGAAAGAATCTTCTTTTGACAAGGGGTCAGAGCTATGCTCATCTTTGGGTAAAGCAATAGATGCTTAGAATATATGTGGAAACTAGGTTTATTTAGGAAAAAGGTAGTAACATGTTCTCTTGTAAGGTCTATGTACTTTGCAGCCTTGAGCAGTTGGCTAATCTCACAGCTCACCTGGCATGAGTCCCTCCTATTAAGTGGGCCTTTTGTCCGATCATATGGCTGTTGGTTACGTCTAAGATACAATCGCCACTGTTACACCATGGGTAAAGCCAACCTGATCATTTTCTGCTGTCCCACTGGTTTTACAGCTACTCGAGACTGCTGATTCTATTTCCACCTTGCAGGCTTACATAGTACCTTCGGATATTATGAAAGGTATTTATTCCTCAGGGAGGAACCTTCCAGAATCAGTTTGATTCCACCAGGTTCTGTGTCCACAAACTGTGTTGCCTTCAGCTTTAGGGTCACACCTTCATGTTTGGTGAAGCAAACAAGAGTATCGACTGTATTGTTTTGAAGTTCTCTTGGAACCTTCTGGCCAGCAACTTAAAGGGAGATTTCTCTTGCCCGGCACTAGCATATTTGTTAGTCAATGGTTCTTGGAGTAGCATTATCTCACCATGTGGCATAATTCAATTTAAATATATGTTTTATAGTCCATTTTTATATATTTTATGTAAGCTTATAAAATAGTATATTTTTCCGTGCACTTTGCAAAAAGTATTGCTGTTATTTCTCCCCCCTCCTCCCTTCCTTCTGTTATACTCTCCTTGCCCTCATCTAAACCCCCCTCATTTCTTCCATTCCCCCATCTGAAGCACCAGTGTCCTACAAAAACCCCCCTCTATAGCTCCTTGGGACTCTGATTTTCAATCTACAAAAACTGGTAAAGTGATTCTTAATACATCATTGTACTGTGAAGAGTAAGTGAGAAAGTGCACACATGTAACTTGGTCCAACTACTTAAATACAATAAGGACTTAATGATGTTGAGCAACTCTTATTGATGCTGGTTTTTTTTTTTCTATTGCTCTCAAGACAAATATTACCTTGATTGAGTGTGTCAGTATCTAAGGTACTCTGAAGAGATTTGAAGAATTGACTTGAATTAGATAAAATTGAATATATTACATGGAAACCACTGTACAGTGAAAATTAATGGTTTTCAGTTATATGCCCATTTTCAGAGTTTCAATATAATCACTGAGCTTGCTTGTAGTCAGAGGAGAGATGGAAATGAATGAACAAAATGACAGGGTGCAAAGGGAAATACACCCTGCAGTTTGGAAGAACTATCCTCTTCTGTCAGAATCCCAAAGTCCACATTCCTAGCATAGGCTTGTTTGTTTACTGCATTGCAACATGACAATTACACAGAGCAATTCCTGGTTCTCTCCAAGGACAGAGCCCACTTTTTCCACTTTTCCATTTGACAAATGTGTTGCCTTCTGCACCGAGAGACTTCCGTAGGACTAGTTATCATTATACTAGATTCTTCAGTGTCCTGATTGATCCATTCATTGATAACAGGTTTTTTTGTTTTTGTTTTTGTTTTTGTTTTTTAACTCATAATAGCCAGAAGACACTTACAAAAAGAGAAAGAGCTAACCAGGAAATCAACTAATTAACATAATACTGTGACCTAAGTTTTAATTAATACAGGACTGTGACCTAAATGGTAGGTTCTGTTTTTTTGAAGAGAGAAAAGGATGATCAGAGGCAAGCCACACATTTTCCTCTGGACAGCAGGGCTTAATGCTTGAAGGCACTGATTAGGGGATCCTTGGAAACAAAGTGAGGCATTCCATTCCATTTGAACTGCAACCACTTTCAGCTTAAACGGATTGGGCTGTCTTGATCTCTAAAGGAAAGGCCTTAATATTTTTAAATTATGTGACATTGAAAATGCATTTATTTGCTAGTAATATTACAGCTACACATTATCACAGTGAATTTGTTCAAGATCGTATTTATGTCTTTGATCTGTTGCTGAGCTAGTCTTAGAAAGCTTGATATTTTTTTTTACTATATAGTGTTATAATTTTTCAAATTGTACAAAGTAGAAAAGTGCTTCAGATGTCTCTGGCCATTGTGGTATTGGGTTTTTAAGCAATTAAAAGTTTTGTGGTTTGAATTTTACTTACGGTTCGGTAAGCCATTCCTTTAGGTTCAAATACAGTCCAAGAAATAATGAGTTTAAAAAACTAAAACATGATTTTTTTAAAAGCACTTATTTTAAGGTCATCTGCTTCCCATTCTGCCACCCATTAGTGTTTAAATGGATTTAGATGGGAGAAAAAGATATTTAAAATGGGATATTAAAGATTATCTCTGTGAAGTCATTTATGTTATATATTATCATAGCAGTCAAGGTCAAGAAACCTCCTCATCCAGACAGAGGCAGAGGTAGAAACATGGAGTCACCCAAATTCAGGTTCTCTGGGATTTTCTTCACACCAAATCATTGGTTCTGAAAAGTCAGATGGGCTAACTGACTTTCTGGCTTTTTAATTTTGACCTGCAGAAAGTTACATAAACCACAGTACTTTGACAACTTTATTCAAGGGTAAACCCTGCCAAGAAAATCTAACTGAAACAAAATTATCAGAGCTTAATTTTTCATAGCAAACTAACAAACACTGCAGATCACTGACTCTGTAAGCATTTGTAGCCTTGACTCTGAAAACCCAGGCTAGGCTTGAGGGCTGGAATTTGAGCCTTGGCCAAACAGCTGTATTTTAATCCCCTAAGTTTTGAATGCATTGTAGTGTTCAGAAGACATTGCCTGTGCAATTTTCTATCCCCTAAAGGAATGCATCATCATTGCTCAGAATAGAACTGGAAAGGGGAAAAGACATCTCAAGAATGGGTTTTCTTATTGTAAAGTAAGTCTTAGAGTATTTATTCTGTATTCTAAATCACCAGGGACCAAAAGAAAATCTCTCACTTTTCCCATTATGGGAAAAACTATATTCTGTGGATTAATTATGAATGTACAAAGATCCTAGTCTTTTTCTCCCTTGAGACAGAAGCATTCACTTTCCCTTTAATTGTGTTGTAGTAAGTCTTGTTTTAAACACAATTAAAAATTACTAACAAAGACACAGTTGTATGTGGAATGATATGTAAACATCACTTATGAAACATCAGCTTACTAATGTTCATAATGTTGCTTGACCATTGTAGCCAATATAAAAATTCATCAAATAAATGTCAATAAAAAGGACATCATAAATAAAACCTACACAGAAAGAGAAATGGAGAAGCAATAGTTAATACAAGTTTCTATAAACACTACCTCAGATGCAGTGGTGCAAGTTCTTAGTCAATCTATTTTCAATGTTTGGGTGTGTGTGGCTGTTTTGCCTGAAGGTGTGTATATGTACCACATGTGTGCTTGGCACATGTGGAGACAAGAAGAAGGTGTTGGGTACCCTGAGACTATAGTGACAGATGGCTGTAGATCAACATGTGGGTGCTGGGACTCAAACTCTGGCCCTGTTCAAGAGCATCCAGTACTTGTAAATGCTAAGCTACCTCCAAATCCCCTTGTTCAATATTCTGAAATATCTGTTACTAAACATTTAAATATAATTTGAATTTAATTCTCTAAGTCATAAAAGCATCTTAATAAGAACTAAAATACTAGGGATCTTAGAATGTACATAAGTTACAAAGAAAAGACAGTGGAATAGTATAACTTTAAATCAAAATTTACAAAAGTTATTGCTATATAGTTCATCAAGTAGAACTGTATATAACAACCAACTTAGGAAAGGTTATCTATCATGGATCATTTGGGTTATTAGTTTCCCTAGATTTTTATCACTATAGAAATAATCTAGAGAATAATTCAGAAGAAAAAGCACTGTTGCAAATACTGAAAAGATGAGGTCTTTTCAGGGATGCCTTATGCATTATAGAACTAGAGATTGACCTGAGGCCCTCTCATATGCTAGGCAAGTACTGAACCCCTGTCGGAGGCTGATCATTTGAACTCTTCTGCATAAGAGAAAGTGCATTTTCTCCCTGAGATTTATAGCCTAATTCCAATGGGTGAGTTTCTAATGTTTACTCATATCATAAACATTTATCTATTCAGAGAAAAGCTAAACTAGCAAAACACTTCTTTACTTTCCTAATTTGCATTGTTCCAAAGAGTGTCTTTGGAACATAATAAATCAATAGATATCTCATAATAAAAGATAAAGGAGAAGAAAGCTGATGGGGCATGTGCGGTTGATTGAGTGGAGAGGTTCTGAAGAGCTAACCAGATAGTGGCAGTAACTTGCTGGCTCACATGTGAAACAGCAATCCAACCTTGGGGCCAAGCTACCTCTGAATCTCAAAGGTTTACCTGGAAGCACCAGGGAGAGCAAGGTATTCTAAGGGGACAGAAATCTCCATAGGAAGTGAAATTTATAGTCAATATGGTAGTTAGAATAAGTATCACTCCCATAGATATGTCTGTTTAAATGCTCAGCCCATAGAAGTGGCACTGTTAGTAGGTGTGGCCTTATTGAAGGAAGAGTAGCACTGTGGAGGTGGGCTTTGAGATCTCAGTGTAGAATTCTAGTCCCCTTCTGCTGCCCTCAGATCAAGATTTAGAACTCTCAACTCTTCCAGCACCAAGTCTGTCCACTTGCTGCCTTGTGTCCCACCATGATGATAATGCCTCTGAAAACCTCTGCAACTGAAAGGCAGCACTAATTAAATGTTTTCCTTTATAAGAGTTGCTTTGGTCATGGTGTCACTTTATAGCAATAAATCCCTAAGAAAATCTCACACTTCATGAGACTCAATTCAACAGGCTGTCTTTTCCCAGAATCAAGGTCCCAGTAGCTACTTTCATGAGGGAGACAGAATATATAGAGAATATATAATATAGATTACTTATGTGCACAGTATAATCCACAACAAAATTATGATAGAATCACTGTTGTTTTATTTACAAATGACAAAAATAAAAGAGCCATGAAGAGGAACTGCCTCATTCAAGTCATTCAGAACTCCAGTGAGTTCTACCTGGACTAAGGCTGAATGCAGAGTATCTGGGGTTAGAGAAAGTGTAGGTGGACGATACTAAGACACTGGTCCCTGGCTTTGATTGCAGAAGACAAAAGGTTTGCCCATCTACTCTTCTCAGAAGACAGAGTTTCCCAGAAATGATCTTGGCAATGAGTACAGCAAGACAACTAGCTGAAGGTTTGCAACATGCAACCTATGGCAAGTAGAGCAAGAGCCCCCAATGTTTACAGCAGCCATCAACATTTCCTTCTAAGGAAAAGTTTCACTTCTTATAAAGATACCTATGCTGGCCACAACGTTTCCTTTCTACGGGCATAGACAGAGTAATGAGTCCTGGATTTCATAACAATAAAAATAAGTTATGTCCTGACCATGATTTCCTCCCACAATGGTTATCAAATGAGAGAAGTATGAGAAATAATAAGACAATGATGACTTCTTTATGTCCCTTTGTTTTTACTGAAACAGATGGCCTTGTTCAAAAACTAATTAGTTACAATACAAAACCATGGGCCTTTTTGATAAAAGCAAATGGCACTCATTTGGTCTGCCAGGCCGTATTTTTCTTTGACTAAAATTGAGATAAGGGTTTAAATTTAGTATGAGGCTTCCCAGACAGGCATTTTGAAGACAGATGCTCTTTGGCAAGCATCAATATACTCCTTCCAGTCTCTTCTGAGAGCTCTGGTTCCCTAATTGTGCAATGCATTTGGACCTCCGAACTCAGGTGATAATTTTCTGCCATTTCAAATTATACTTACCGAACTATGGCATACCAGTTACCAGCATGAGTAATGATTGAGTTTTTAGGAAGGTGGGGCTTTTTTGAAATAATTTGAAAAATTTAACCTTGTGCATCCACAACACTGGGGCCTACAATCCTTTTGTTAAATTGTAAAGATATACCTCGTGAGTTACGCTGATTTGATCCAGTCCTGTCTTTACTTCCTAGTGACTCAAGAAACTCACCTCAATTGAACTCCTGCATGACAGTAACATAGAATTCTTACTCAGTCACCCATGAGCAATATTTATCAGCCAGAATAGAAGAAAAAGAACCTCATACAGAATAATTAACCTGAGTCAGAGTCATTCCCATACCTCGAAAACATTATATATTATCCCCGAATTATATTATTTTTCTCAGAACTTTCAGAGAAGCAATATTCTTCCATCCTTAATTTCCAGGAGAGTGGAGTTAAAATAATATGTATCAGTGTTGAAGAGCAAAAGGTTGCATTGCATGGAATAGATGGAGTAGTCATTGATTTGTTTTATATCCTATGCATTTTTAATAAGCAAATTCCCATTTACAGGAATTAAATATTCCAGATATTGATTTCAGAGGGGTAATATATAATGTAAAAATAAAATTTGGTAACATTATATGGTATGTGTATTGAATATGGCTAGAGCCCTGGAAAGTGAATAATAAAGCCATTCCTGTTGAAATACTTCAGAAAATCAAATTCATTCCCTGAAGTGCATTGCAATAAAATTGAAACAATTTTTACATGATTTACAGTACTCTAATTCAGACTTTTAAAGTGATTTGATGTCAGGAACAGGGGATTCTTTTTCCTATGCTGTCAAATAATATAATGTTCTGTAATGGCATAAGTAAAGCTACAAAAGAGATATCAGAAAGCAGATGTGCTCCTATGCTTGTTGTAGTGCAAGCTTGCCATTTAAACATCCATTCCATGAAAGAAAATTGTCATATCTTATGTAAATGAATCTGGCTTAAAGATTAGTCATATGTGGGCTTTCTCACAAGATAAAGCAATGTCCTTTATCCTATTTCTGGAAGCTATAGATTATCCTACTATTACTATGTCAACTCTCCAGGATATTAATGGGAAAATTATTCAGATATATTGAGTTCCATACATCTCAAATATTTCCCTTTTCGTACTTTAGAACTCAAGGAAATAGCTATATATTTTTTTAAGTTCATAGTTGGAAGGAAGCAAAAATGAAACTCAATAAGTCTTTATTAAGTTTATTTATTAAGGTAAATGCCTTGCAATGCAATGATGAAGATGTTAAAATGTGGTTTTTTAAATATCTCCTTCCCTCCCTTGCCCCTGTGTGTGTGTGTGTGTGTGTGTGTGTGTGTGTGTGTGTGTGCATACAAGTATATCAGGGCAAACATATAAAGGTCAGAGAACAACTTGTGGGAATTGGTTCTTTCCTTTGACTCTGTAGGTCCCAGGGACAGAGTTCATGTCAAGACTGGTAGCTCATTGGTGCTTTTATCCATTGAATCATGTTGTTGGACTACTATCCCAGTTTGCAGCTCAGTAATCAAAAACATTGTCCAGACTGTTATGTTAGACACTTGAAAGTAGACTAATAAGTGAAGGAGCAAGGCTAATTTCCATGACTATCCATGAATATTGTTTCTGACATTCTGGCCCATGTATGTTAAATGACAAATGTGAAAATCTATCCTTGGAAACTTGCATTTTGCATCTCCCCCCTCTTTAGTACTGGTAGATTAAGTTATCTTGAGGTAAAATCAGAATGATTTGGACATTGCTAAAAGAACTCTTTGCTATTAGAATAGATAACATCTGCTGCCCAGCTAAAAGTTATTTTAGGCTGACATAAAATGATCTACAGATACCATGAAACTTTAGTTAGAAGGCAGAGTCACTTTCCCTCTATGTGACATCGTTTACTGTAAGCTGAGCTAAAGCTAGAATGATTATAACAGATTACAGGCATAGGTCATTCTAGAATATGATATGTATAGAAATGAAGGACCAAGAAAACAACTGAAATTCAAGAAAAAAAAAACTGAGCACTAAAATATTCCTACTGAGTCCCCAAAGGTACCCTCATGTCTTTCTTTCCGACCTCGCAATGGGAATTCACAACTAGAAACTAGGAAGTCATAGAGATATGATGTTTTTTCTATCCTGCCAACTGTGACAGCCTGTCAAAATATTTGAAGTTATTACTGAGCTTTATTTTTAACAATTTTTAAGCACCAGCCACTGCTTCCCAGAGGTGAAGCATCCTCCTTCCTCCTCTGCCAAAATACAACCACAGCACTTCTTTATGTACATAGAGTCGTGGTTCGTGCTCACTCATTAGTCTCTAGCCTACTTTTTTCTCTAAAAAAGAAAAAGAAAAGGAAAATGTTCACCATTCACTTAAAGATTTGGCATCTAAGAATCTTGAATGATTATGCTAAGCTGGAATGACTTTAGACTGATACTGCTAAGCTCCAAATGGGATAAATCCAGATAAATTGATATAGAATTGTTGCATTTTTATGTAAATGAAGATGAAAGGCTTTAAGGGAAAGAGAAAAGATAATGAAATTGATGCATTTAGACTAATTCTTCCATTATATCCTTGGAATATTAACTAAGCTATTAAAGATCAGAATTAGCAATATCATTTCTAGTTAACCACAGTAGCTGATTCGTTTGCCATTAAAAAGTATGATTAAGAAACAGTTTCTCAAAGATGAAAGTAAAGAGATGTCACACTGTTAAGTACCATCCTTTCAGGAATAGAAAATGTTGAGGGTTTTTTTGTTGTGGTTGTTGTTGTTTTTAAAGTTGATTCCATTGTCATTACCAGAAGAGAAAATGAGACACATGCATGGGTGGAAGTGAGTGAGAACATATTTTGTGTGTGTGTGTGTGTGTGTGTGTGTGTGTGTGTGTGTGTGTGTGTGTGTGTGTTGGGAGGGACAGAGATAGACCAATCACAGCTCTTCACTTTACTGCAATGAAAATAGATGACATCCTATTTAGTACACACCTAATAGTATTTTACCGTTTCTCTCTAAATCTAGTTAGGTTTAGAGAGTTTTAGAGAGTAAGTTCCTTGAGCATCCAACATCTCTATTGCAGCACACCCCAAGTCATGAAACACAAGAAGATCTGAACCTGGAAGCTGGAGACAAATTCAGCCATAGTCAGCCAAGATAAGCTGAACCTAAAGAGCTTATGCTTGTTTGACTTGTGAGCTACTGAGTTTGTCACATAGAGTTAGTTTTGAACTAGGTGACTGACATGAATGAGCAGGCATTCCTCACCTTGTGGCAAGACCCGAGGCTTGTAAAAATCGAGATGTCAAAGTATTTTCCATGGCGAAATCACTGGCATAGCCATATCTTTAGTAACTGATATAAACCTCATAAAACTAAATGATTCACAGCAGAAAGCAAGCATCCCTTGAAACCACTCATGCTTCCTGAGAATGCTAATAGTTTCAAATTTCAACCATTGATATCGAGGATTTTACAGACCACGATGATTGACAAGGTAGCCCAGCTAAGGTTCCAAAGTAGTGTCACAGTGCTAACATGGGAGCTACTAGACTACTAAACTCTCGCTTCAATTAAATGAATTAAACATTACTCTCTTAATCACAGCAGTCATATTCCGAGGGCTTGGTAACCACAGGGGTAGGTAGAGGACATATTGGACTTCACAGACACAGAACTCTTTCGCTATGGCAAAGTTTCCATTAATGTCACTAAGGAGAGACCAGGGACTTAGTCCATTAGATGACACCTCCTAAAAATCAGGAGACTGAAGATCTTCTGAAGTTAAAGACTTTTCTTTGAGAAGTGGAAAAACCTCAAAAGAAACAATATTCAACTATGAGATCAAGATACAGAAACTACTTTAACTGATACAAAAGATCGCAGGTACAGAGACTTGAATCTTTGGGTTACTTTGTCAAACATTCGGACTTATCCTTGTACCCCGAAGAGGGAGATAAAGATATTATGGATTTATCCTTGCACCCCAAAGAGGGAGATAAAGATATTAGGTATAAAAGACAAAGGGGCAAAGGAAACTTTAATCCTCCTAACTGGCATTCAGGTGTGACTAAAGCAGCTCATGTACTTGAACAATTAAAACTGCCAAAAGTTATAGAAATCTGAATTCTTTTATCATGAGTCTGAGTCCAATGCCTACACTTGACTTCAGGTAAGACATGACTTGCAGAATGCTATTTGAAAAAAAAAGATCATTCTAAAGAAATAGCATTCTATTTACTATTTCTCAACAGTCAAACAACAAAGACAGACAGATCAAGTGTTGTCATTCTTCCTTTATTTCAACCTAACAGGAATCTGGTTGTCCCTTGTTGATGAAGGTACAGTAGAATGACAAATTTAGAGCATGAAGTCCCTAAGGCACAGCTGGGCAGAAATGAGATTGGAAAATAGGATGAGAATGAACAGGGCGTGTATCAGGTGGCAAGCACAAAGCTGACTTTGAATTGTTCATGGGGCATCCTTATGGTCTGTGTAATGGTTAATATTGACTCTCAATTTGATGGGATTTGGAATCACTTTGGCAATTAGCCTCTGATAAGGATTATCTATATTAGGTTAATTGAGGTTTGAAGACCCACCCCCTCTATGTGGGTGGTACCGTTCCATAGGCACGGTCTCTGGAGTGAATTAAAAGTAGAAAGCTCAGGTCCCCAATGAAGGAGCTAGAGAAAGGACCCAAGGATCTGAAGGGTTTGCAGCCCCATAAGAGGAACAACAATATGAACTAACCAGTACCCCCAGAGCTCCTAGGGACTAAACCACCAACCAAAGAGTACACATGGTGGGACTCATGGCTCCAGCAGCATATGTATAGCAGAGGATGGCCTAGTCAGTTATCAATGGGAGGAGAGGCCCTTGGTCCTGTGAAGGATCTATGTCCCAGTGTAGGGCAATGCCAGGGCCAGGAATCAGGAGAGGGTGGGTTGGTGAGCAGGGGAGGGGGCAACGGGGAGGGAATAGGTTTTTTTTCACAGAGGGGAAACCGGGAAAGGGGATATCATTTGAAATGTAAATAAAGAAAATATCTAATAAAAAAAGTAGAAAGCTGGTGAGATAAAGGCATGTGTTGCTCTCCGCTTCCTGACTGTGGAGACAATGTAACCAGCTGCGGCTTTTTCTTATCCTTGTGATAGACTGTGCCTCCTGGAACTCATCCTTCCTTAAGTTGTTTTTCTGTCTAATCAGAGCAGTGAGACAAGTAACTAACACAGCCTCTGAAAAATAATATTGAAGGGCAAGGTGCAAAGAGAAGAAATTCTTACATAAATAATTGTTGCAGAGTGCACTTTCCAAAGTTAACCTCATCTACCCAGACCCTCACACACTGGCAAAGCCTGCAGGTTTTGACCACAACAAACGCACTGTTGCTTCCTTTGGACCTGAACATATTGAGGTACTATGGCAAAAATGAAATGACATCATGTTCATGCACCATTTAACTATAGGGATGCATTTAGAGATTCATTGCTAGGAAATCCTGGGTCTGTGAGAATAACACACAGCATACTCACACAACATTAGATGCCATAGCCTATTGCTCAAGGCTGCAAACCTATACAGCATGTTACCATTCTAATACTGTGAACTCATATAGCATAGTGATATTTGTGTATGTTGACATACAAAAGGAACAGGAAAAAAGTACTTTGTAAAGGATACAAAAAATAACATACTAACATACACAGAAGTTGTTGTGACATCAGTGAGGGATTGGGAAGCTACAGAATCCAGGATATTACTGCACAGTGCTGTAGATTTGATAAACCCTGTGTAATTAACTCTATGTATGCATATACATATACCTATACCTATACATATACATTTACAGGTAAATTAACCTTAGCTTTCTCTAAATTTTACTTTATTTATAAATGCTTTAAAGTGCTGGGTGGTGGTGGCTCACGCCTTTAATCCCAGCACTTGGGAGGCAGAGGCAGGCAGATTTCTGAGTTCAGGGCCAGCCTGGTCTACAGAGTGAGTTCCAGGACAGCCAGGGCTATGAGAAACCCTGCCTTGAAAAACCAAAACCAAATAATTAAAAATAAAAAATAAAAAACATAAATGCTTTAAAGTAGTTTTGTTGCACTTTTTGACTCTTTTATAGTAGCATTTAGTTTAAAATCCCATGTATTTATTTATTTTAAAAATATTTTATTGCTTTTTCAAATGTTTGGTAGAACCTTGGATACAAGTATGTTCATTAGCAGAGGTTTGCACAAGGCCAGGATCATTTGCGTCCCTGCCTCCCACCTCATGTCTCCAGGTTCAGTACCATGGGAGAGCGGGTCCACTCAATACATCGTTCTTTCACCCCCACCCCAAGACTTTTGAACAGGTATCTCTGGATAGAACCGTTCTCCAATTAGTGTATCTTCCCATTTGATAAAAACCTTCAGCTGACCGTATAAGGACACACTCAGAGACCCTCACTTTTACATTAGGTAATGAAGACTGAATCATTCAAGCCACCCAGGTAAAGGTACATTGGGTATCATGGTGGAGTCACACTTGTTGTATCACACTGCATTCAAATAGTTTTCTGTGGCTGTGACTGCCATGATGATGTGTCTCTGGTGTTTCCTATACACCTTCTTTAGTTTGTTCCAGGATCATTGTCTTCAGTAATGTAGATTAACAGACTCCATCACCCCATTCTCATATTTCAGGACCACGATTGTGGTGGGATGGAAATTCCTGATGTGGGAGAAGCATCCAACGCTGACTTTGCAGTTTCACCATCTTAGTTGCTCCTGATTTCATGTACAGGGCAATCACTTGACATGGGCTCTGCCTTCCATAGGGTTTCCATTCCTGTGAAGAAGCACCATGACCAAGGCAACTCTTATAAAGGACAACATTTAATTGTGATTACTTTATAGGTTCTACGGTTCCGTTCATTCTCATCATGGTAGGAAGCAGGGCAGTGTCCAGGCAGGCATGGTGCTGGAGAAGCTGAGAGTACTACATTTTGTTCTGAAAGCAAACAGGAGAAAGACTGGTTTCCAGGCAGCTCAGAGGGGTGTCTCAAAGCCCACCCCCACAATGACATACTTCCTATAACATAGCCACATCTACTCCAACATGCCATACCTCCTAATAGTGCCACTCATTCCCTGGGACAAACATATCCAAACCACCACAGTCTCTTCCTGGAAAGACGAGCACTTGGTAATTTATATTTAAGGTCCGTAGTGAAGAAAACACTGAGAGACTAAATCAAGTACAAGAGAAAATGAGGCAATCAAGAGACAGAAGAATGATGAAATATTTGAGTCTGCTGCCAGAATGACTGAGCATAGTGCTTAGCAGTATACTTTCTAAGTAGAAGGATCTTACCATAGATTGATAAGATATTATAAAATCATACATAAACCAATGAATCATTTGTGTAGATGATTCTATGTGTCACACATTTCTTTGTACTGTTATATCATGAGGTGTTAGGAATTTCTTAGTTCCATTTTCATTTTAAGGAATCACAGTTCGATATGTGATTTCTTAGTGTCTGAACCACAAATTCTGCAGGAGAACATGACTGCCTTTCTCAACCTTTATCATGACAGCATCATGCATATCTGCCTTGTCATTTCCCCTTCCTCCCTTGCCTTGATCTCACTATTAGGTTGTATTACTAAGGGGAAGTACAAACAGCCCATGGAAAGAAGTGTGGAAAGTCAGTTTCTGAGCCTACAAACCAGCAGAGCTCCTAGCTGACCTCCCACTGGGCACATAGTACATGCTTCTCAGTCGTGGGAATAATCCCTCTTGAAAGGAGACACCCCATTCCCCCAAGGAAACACCTAAGCCGGTGGAGCAAAGGGCTCTCTATTCAACCTTGCCAGATTCTAGATTCACAAGCAGGACAGAGAGTTTTGGTGTTTAGACCACTACATTTTTGAGATGGTTTAATATGCAGCAGTAAGTAACAGATACATACTTTCCATTTAATTCGTGGTCACTTGTTTACAGTATTTTATAGTTTCATTGTACCAAAGTTTACAAGCCCAGCTGTTGGAAACATCCCCCTGGGACCTCTGATGACCAGGAAGAAAAACCTGTCAGGGATACCATGTTTCAAAGAATGAGGCTAAGGCCTCTTGTGGGCCCCAGTATAAGTACTAAGAGGCCCCAACCCTGCTTCTTTAGCACAAGCACCTCGTGATGCCATTTCTGCAATTATTCTTAGTACTTATCATTCTTTTTATCTATTTACTGTTCCTTTTCTTTCTTCCTTTCTTAATTAAACTGATATTTCGTAACCTGGCAAAATCTAGTAGAAGCCCACTTAATATCCAAAAATTAAATGTTATCAATAATATTAAGTAAAGGCTGTTCATAAAATCAAATAAAATGTATGTTACAGTCCCTCTTTCAAGGTAAAAATAAAAGTAACCTAAAGCCTCGAGCAAAAATAAGTAATTCTACAGCTATTCCCCAGTCTTGGTCTCAATTCTGTATAATACAGTGATTCTTAGAAGGATGAACAAAATACTCACAGGAGGAAATATGGAGACAAAGTGTAGCTCAGAGACTGAAGGAAAGGTCATCCAGAGACTGCCCCACCTGGGGATCCATCCCATATATAGCCACCAAACTCAGACACTATTGTGGATGCCAAGAAGTACATGCTGACAGGAGCCTGATATAGCTGTCTCCTAAGAGGCTCTGCCAGAGCCTGACAAATACAGAGGCGGATGCTCTCAGCCAACCATTGGATTGAGTGCAGGGGTCCCTGATGGAAGAGTTGGAGAAAGGACTGAAGGAGCTGAGGGGGGTTGCAGCCCCATGAAGGGAGCAGCAGTGTCAACAGGCCAGACTGTGCTCCCTCCCAGAGCTCCTGGTGTTTGGGCCACCAACCAAAGAATACACGTGGAGGGACCCATGATGCTGGCCACATATGTGGCAGAGGATGGCCTTGTTGGACATCAGTGAGAGGAGAGGCTGGTAGGCCTGAGGGTGTTCGATGCCCCAGTGTAGGGGAATGCCAGGGCGAGAAGATAGGAGTGGGTAGTTGGGTGGGGGAGCACCCTCATAGTGGAAGGGGGAGGAGGGATGGGCTAGGGAGCTTCCAAAGGGGAGACCTGGAAAGGGGAAAACATTTGAAATGTAAATAAAGAAAATATCCAATAAAAAAAGCTTAATAAAAGTTTAACACAAATATAAAAAAAATTGTCATAAAATCAAAAATAAAATAATAGACAAATATTTTCCAAAAAGGTAGCAATGGCTTCCTTGGATGCAAAAACAATGATGGCAGTCCCCCAAAATTTCTCCATACAGGTTAGATTAAAAACAAAGGGGGTCCAGAATTTACAGAAACTACAGCATCAGCAGTATAACCTCACGTTTGCCCTCTTATGAAGCCATATTGTCTCACATATGTCTAAAAAAAAATACTAACTTTGTAACCACAGTACTGCTGCCCAACCTCACCAAACATTGGTGGTCAAAAAAATAAAGAAAAAATTATGCTTGTTGTAAAACTTTTATGTCTAAAGTTGTGTACTTCCCTTTTTTGTTCTAAATCTGTATTACTCTGTGTCACAAAATAATGTTAACACACACAAAAAAAAATTAAATTAAATTAAAAAGCAATTACCTACTCCCATATACATTTTGTAACCCAACTTCCTTGTATAATTTCATAAAAAACTGGGGCTAAGTCAAATCTAGGTAAGCACCCTAACTCCCATGCCAACAACGACAACATAAAAACAGCCTGTCAGTGCTGTATCTCAATTGTGTGTTTTCTTCTTCGCCTACCAGGTATTCCTAGTCTTTAACAGCCCCCAACTCTTGTCAAGGCTAAACCCCCCAGCACCCAGCATGAATCTCACTGGACTAAAACGATGATGAGTTCCTTTCTGCAGTGTGTGTCAGGGTACTCAGTTTCTGGCCCTTGCTATCTTCTAGAGGCAGCCCATGTTGCTCTTCTTGTGCCTTTGAAAACTGGAGTGATGGCATGGGACTCCTCCCACACATCACTCAGGACTGCTCCTACATCTCCCTCACTTTGCTAACTCATTTCCCTCCTTCACATGGAAGGCCACATGCTTAGCAGCGTGAATCCTGCCATAATATTTCTTCTCCCTGGACATAGAAGCTAAACTTTACTACAGGTCCTGGAGTTTAGGATGTGGACATGTTTGTGGAAACAGTCTTATCCCGCAACAACTAGAACCAACTATATCTGTATTATAGTTGACATTACTTTTCAGGACACGATAGCTCTCTTTGTACCCAGACTCTATTTTTACATTTTCACATCTTCAGAATTTGTTACATTGATGAATTTTCTCATCATCCCACACTCTGTCCCTGCTCTCCACTACAGCTCACTAAGATAAAACTGCTTTCTTTTCTTCCGTTGCTACATTGTAGCTAATCCAGTCAAACCAAATACAATAAAAGACACAGCCCAGAGCCATAGTTTATGAAATTAGTCAGGAGACAGAATGAATATACCTAACAAGAACAATGCAAAGTCGGCCATTGGTTGCTCTGGTGGATGACAGTAAGTATCAGGTAAGCCTCTCTCCATCACCCATGGCTCTGGAGAAAGTGAGGTATGCCATTGTTGTTTGTAGAATGCGAGGTGTCCTGTATCCAGCTTAGCTGCCTTGCAAATGAAGTGCTCATTGCTGCCCCTTGCTTCGCATGCTTTTCTCCCTCACCGGGATCTACAAGAGGGAGAGAGAGGGAGATTTATCCCCAGACCAGTAAGAAAAATGCCACCACCTTCCTCTATCCTCCAATGAAGGTGGAAAAGGGAGTTTCCCCTTTAGTTATATGTACATAAAGAAAACTATTTATGTAACTGTGATTTTGGAGAATCTTGTAAATTTCAGGGGTCTGAGACATTGGGACAAACTTCTTCTATTACCATTTTTCACTTCTGCCCTTCCCCCCTTCTCCAACCCCCCCCCCCAGATCTTTTTTTGGCCCAGTAGTCCAAAAAGTAGAGGTTGTTCCTAATCAAAAGGGCAAAGGGCAAAGAACCTGGTAATGTGTGCTTAGAAACAAAATAAAAGGGCGTCCATGCGCGAGAAGCCTGCCCCAGCAGGAGAGCAGCGTTTTGCCAAAGGCAGGGAGAATAACAAACCAGGTGCCATCCAGAGTCTACAGGAAAGCTTCAGCCTTTCCAAGGAAAATTAAAAAACGAATAACCAGATTAGACATTCTGAGTTCTGCTCCCTGTGGACTTCTGTTGAATTCTGGATGAGGTGAGAAAGAGGGAGGCGGGAAGCTTGGCTCACACAGTAGACAAACAGCCACAGGTGTGCCATAAGCCTTATTTCTAACAGAGCCTTAGGGCTCTGGGAGTCCCGTTGCTTTTGAGTATGCTGAAACTGTGTTAATATTTGTACAGTTAGATAGATTCCGTTCTGATAGAAAATTCGAGTAGGGCAAAAGGATGAATAATTTTCAAATTTTAGAGCAAGCCATAGCCTCAAATAGCACCAAAGGCACAGGGATCCCTGACATCATGACGCTTCACAGAGCAGCTGGCGGCCACACACTATGTGGTGGTAAGTGATTTTCACATATCATATCAACTTAGTTAAGCCTCGCAGCAAGAAAAAAGTACGTTTTCCTCATTTCCTAGAATACAAACCTGGCTCAGGAGTCCAGAAGGATTCAGCTGCCATCCTAGCTCTGTAATATGGTAAGATCCAGTTAGTTCACTTAGGAAAGGAGAAAAATGTGTCCACCATTTCTCTGATTAAATAAGGTGATATGCAAAACTTCTCATCACAGCACAACCATAACTATAGAATATGCTCTGTAATGACAAATGATTGCATGTATATTTGTGTATACCTAATATGTGTGTGTTAAATATAAAGTATATGTTATATGTGCTTAAGAAACAAAGTAAAGGGGCATCCATGTCAGGAGCTAGCCTCAGCCCTAGAGCAGCATGTTTCCAAATATATATGTAATGTGTTTTCTAGTAAGAAGAGCTGATTCTACAAGCCAGCTATGGCAGAAAAAAAAAATGTATTTATTAGAATAAAGGGAAATATGCTAATGGGGGTTTATATATTCTAAAGAAAATAGTTTATCCCTCCCCCAGGTACTAAGAGTAGACTTGGTGTTCAAACAAAACCAACATTAGTTGTTAGAAATTTTATTAATTATAACAGAAAAATAACTTGCATTGTGTTCTTTAATGAGTTTGACTTGCTTACAGTTTATGGCTTGGATACTTCGAGTCTTAGAGTAGACCCACTAGGGTATTAGAACAGTGAAATTTCTGATTAGAGAGAACCCAAGGGAAAGTTGAATTGGATTTTTTTTTAAGATGAAGAAAGCAAGGCTTATAAGGGGTCAAATTCCTGCCTAAAGTCTAACACCACCACGGAGAGAGTAACTGGGCTGAGGCAGTTTCTGTAAAGGGGTTTCCCTGCCTGCCTCTTGGGGCATGCTGTGCTTCTTGGAGTCTTATTTGGACTCCTCCTCATAGGCAAGTCTGACCAGTTGGCTACAGAAGTAACATGTTAAAAATAATGTAGCATTCACCATACCTGAGTTTCAAGTGCATCTCTGGTTTCCATTTGTTTTAGGAACTTGAAGTGTCTTTTTGTTGACATTTTAAGTCTATTTAACTTGATCATCATTTCTTCTCTTTCTCCTTTATCCCACACCAGATCAAATTAGCCAGCTAACTCCTGATAAATGTTCTGTTTGAATCTGTCACTCTGGTCCAAGCTGCAACATCTTTTGACTTAAGTCAGTAGCCTCACACCTGCTCTCCTCACTTCATCTTGTCTCTAAGGACAATGAACTCTTTTAATGAATCTGTGCAGAGAATCCCAGTGTTTCCCACAGGATTTAGAATAATATCCAGGTGACTTGCCCTGAGTACGGTGCCCTGTGTGATGTGGTCCCTGTGTCCCTCATTAAAGTCACCTTTGACTTATCTCCCCCTTGGCCCTGCTCTCTGCACACTTCGCCTGTATTCTGTTCCTTGAATGCTTCTAGTTCATATCCCTTCCTAGAGCCTTAAGCGGTAATTCCACTTGGAATATTATCCTACCAGTGACTCCCAAATCAAATGGGATCTTGTCAGTCATCACTCAACTTATATGTCACCTCCTCCGAGACACTTTTTCAAACCACCTAGTCTGTACAAGGCCCCCAGTCAGATGCTTTGAAATCACTGTCTTATTTTCATGGTCACATGTAATACCTCCAGGTTTTATTTCCTTTAACCTATGAAAGAAATTCCAGCCCCAGTATCATACATTGATAGAGGTGACAGAAGTGGTCCTCCGAGTTGAGGAAAACATGTTAAGACTGACATGAGAAACGTGCCTGCTATACCAACTATGATTTTGATTTAAGGGTGAATGTTATGTTGCCCTTACATATTTTTCCCAAAGCAGAAATTAAGTTATAATTTCCAAATAGCAGGATATCCACAGTCTCATAAGCACAAGCAGTAAGGGATAATTTCCACCATTCCTTTAGGTGCGTAATGTCCATTTATTAGTCTTAGTTTGTTCAGCTTATTTTTATGGTTATGATTTCCATCCCCCACCCTTTAAACCTTCCAGAAGGATTTCTTTTCTGAGTAACTGAGCGTTCAATGTGTATTCATTCTCAAATATCAATCCAAGCCTCTTAAAAGGTGGAAATTGCCACCTCTCTATAACTTCTGTTTTTCTCTATGTGAAAGGCCCTAAAGCTTCAGGATGAATAACCACAGTGGCTGCCTGATAACTTCTAAAAGACAAATCCATATGTGAGAAGTCCTGGAAGAAGAAAGGAGAACAAAAATAATGTGCACTCCAGTGAGTGTACCTGCCTGCAAGGGGCATTACACACAACACCTTGAGCTTCCCAGCAGGCAGGCATGTCTCCCTCACAGCCAGACACCAGTCTGGGGAGAGCAAGGTCAGGATTGCCTCTAAGAAGCCCAATCCCCAGCTGTCCCATGCTTGAAATGAATCTCACTACTTCAGACTTAACATCCTCTCCCTCCCCTCCTTTTTCTCCTCCCCATTCCCTAATTTGTTCACCATATTGAACTAAATCTCTAGCAAATTGGATTACCCTGTGCTTCCTTGGGTGAGCTTGGACATGGGGCGAAACTCTTCTCCTCATCTAAATAACGACATGAGTTCCATTGCCAGTGAACTCTGAGCCATGAGGAAGACTGCCTGGAGTGAGGAAAGGGGTTCCCTGCGTCCGACTCAGGAAAAAGCATTTTCTCCTCTCTAACAGCAGAGATTGGGAATCAGTATCTTTGGAGTTACTTTTTGCTTTCATGGGTGGATTTAGTTTCTCTGCTATCAGACAAAAAGCTCAGACAGAAAAGCCAGTGACACTTAGGAGTGGAAATGCCCATTTCAGAATAGCTGATGAGTGCTCACTGGAGAAGTTCATACGAGCTTTGGAGATGCACAAGTGACAATTACTGTTGCTTGCTATCAGGAGGGAGCTGTGAATATTTGTTCTCAGAATATTAGTAAACAACGCAGGGTCAGTTGTACTGTCTACTGCTGATTTCTAAAGACTAGGACCAAATCATTTCACAGCTCATTAAATGATTACAAGTTCAACAATAAGTATGGTATAAGAACACATACAAACTCCGGGATGGATATGTGAACAATGACCATGTTAAAGTTTTTTTACAGAGGGGAAAGTTATTTGAAATGGGAGATGCAAATTCATTAAAATGGTAGTTACTTGATAAAATGCATAAAGATAGAGTATGTTTGGAAAATATGTGCAGAAACACATAATTCTACCATCCTTCCAAACCTATTGTTTGTTTTATATCTTAAGTGTGTGTCCACACGTATATACTTTATGTAGTTGATATGTAGAAATTCTGTTTTGACTTTTACAGCTTAATTATAGAAAATATTCTCCATTGTTGTCATAATTATCCTCATGATTATGCATTTTCCTTTGCAACAAAACATCCTATCAAAATATTAAATTATGAGAAAGAGATCTTGCTGTATTATCCAGGCTAATGTAAAACTTCTGGGCATTAGTAATCTCACCTCAGTTTCTCCAGTTGCTGAGATGGCGAGTACATGCCAACACTCCAGTTCTGCTAGCATAATTTATTTACTGTCCTCGCTAGTGAGTGATATTTCATTTTCTTTCTATATTAAAGTCAGTATCTGAAATGGACATTTTTAATTAGGATTCTCTACCCTTCATTTGGTTTCTATATTAAGGTAACTGTACAAAAATAGGATTCTTAAGTCTATGCCTGAATATTTTTATAATTCTTGGTATTCTTTGGCCAATTTATTATTCAAGGTCATAATTAATTCTTTTCCAGTTATAGATGAGGATATTAGATTCACCAAAGTTTCAAAATTCTCATCAAAGTATATATATCTTTTCTGCCATATGAAGGAAAAAGTGTTTTTCCTCCTGTGTTTATTTTCATTTCTGTGATTATTGGTGAGATTGTTCTAACATCGTAGGGAATTGTCATGTCTCCTTTTTTTATTGCCTAATATAGTCTTGCCAATGACTTTTTCTGTTCTAGGCCTTTTCATTATAAAATCAGGTAAAGGTATATGTGTGGAATTGCAGAGGGGACCTATTTGTTTGCATTGTGGAAAAAGCAAAATATGAAACCACAAAGCACATGGGACAGGTCACATGCGACAGGTCACAAGAGGAGGAGGAGCTTCCTCAATCAGACCTAAGGATCTTTTGTTGTGAGCACTATGTCAGATCTATCCTTATTTTCCATGACAGAGATGGCATAAACATGCATTAGTCTTTCTACATATGTTAAATGTGTTCTTAATAAACATTGTCTTACAACATCAATACTGATCCTTGCAGTCAGTTGGATTTTGGTGTGAGAGAGAAAAATGCTACCTTCCATGGCCTGTTGCTTACTCTGTGGCTGAGATCCTTATACCAAAAGAGATTAGCCAAAGCCTGGCAGATATATTCACTCACTGTAAGCTCTGTGTGATATGCAGCCTTCAGAAAGGAGAGCCCAAAGAAACGACATCATTGTGCTATTTTGTGACCAGTCATGGATAGAGAATATAGGGTACAATCTGTTGCTAACAGGCTGGGGTGGCTAGGAAACCTATTTCCTCAGAGGCTTCAAGACTTTCCTTCTAGATACAAGATCAGACAGCAGCACTTAAGGATTCCCAGGAAAGAAGAGAAGCGCAGAGAGAGAGAGAGAGGTATTTCAAGATTTTCGAGAGAGAACAAGGGTGGGAGATCAGAGAATCCCACTGAGGGCCAGTGTGTAATTTGGGCAATAGGATGCTCTGAAACCCATCAATGGCACACGAGGAACTCTCGTTTACAAGTTAGGAGTGTTATACTACCAGGTAAATATTTAATTAATATTTCTCTTCAGAAGTCCCTAAATGGCAAAATGGGTTTTTGTTTTCTTGGTTTTAAGGTTTGATGTACGCTGTCTTTACGTCCTTAGTATTTTTCTGTAAAGGGAATGTTATAGAGATGCCTATGTAAGCTGACATGTCAATCACCTGGCTGCCTCACCTCTGCCATGGCAAAAAAAATCTGTACAGAGGAGACTGTCCTCTATTCATAGTTGGATGATATGACATGGTACCACACTCAGAACTGCCAATGAACACTCGCTTTAGAATAACAATAAAGGGATAAGTGGTGAACATGTCATCAATCCCAGCATTTAGGAGGCAGAAACAGATAGAGCTCTGTGAGTTCAAAGCTATCCTGGTCTACATAGCAACTTCCAAGACAGCCAGGGCTACATAGAAAGACACAGTCTCAAAGAGAGAGTGAGAGAGCGAGAGAGAGGAAAAAGAGAGCAATACTACAACAGAATATTAGCAGAGACATAGAATTTTCAAGACATACATAAAATGGATTTCAGTTTAGAGTTCAACAGAAAGAAGATGACTAAATACTTGCATAGATACCAAGGAAGGAGTCTAGGGAAAGAACATGACAGCCCTGTTGATTCATGGCTTCACTCTGCCAGTGAGTCATCCAGTTACAAATGTAGTGCAGCTGAGGCCAAGCTTAGTTTTTAGAGATGATACACAGAACTGTGACATTACTCAAAGTCCTTCAAAGAGAAACTTTACCATTCTTGTCAAAACCATTAAATATTTGTCTTAAGATTTTGAGTGAAGAATTTATATGGGTTTTTTTTTTTTTTGAAAAGCAGATCCCTTCCCTTGGTGCATGAAAATGCAGTATATTACTGTATGCAGTGTGGTTTGTTTGGTACTCTGGGAGAATAAACCTGGAGCTCCAGCAGGTTCTGCAGGTGCTCTACCACTGAGCTGTGGCTCTAGATTACTGTCCTAGAAATTGCCCTAAGTAAGAAAACATCTCCTACTTGAAAAATGTCCTGAAATCCTCAGTGTGAGCCATCGCTCACTCTCTCTTGCTCTCTCTCTCTCACTCTCTCACTCTGTCTCTCTGGCAGAAAATGTCATGGAGATGTTATTCATCATTGAAAGTATGCTCTGCTGCAGACAATTTAGTTTATGGGCCACAGCAAATACATAGTTACAGACAATTTATTTAATGCATCTAGGAAGATTTGGTGTAGAACTGCAGCTTGTACTTGTAGTAAGAGGAGCTGAGGACCGTGGATGAGAATTTCGCAGGCTTCATCCTGAGATGTGAGCCTTTGTCCATCGTGTTCCCGTTGCTTGTAATTGTGTCCTGTTATGGAGGGCTCTCTTCATACACTGCACAAGGGCAGAAGCAGACAATACTATCACCCAGAGTTCTTTCCCCATCAGAGAAAATCGTGTGTGCTTTAGGAGAGCCAGAAGAGTGCCATGGTTTCTGGACGCTCAACATGTGAGAGCAAGAACCCAATGCGAGAGTGAAAAAAGGAAATGCACAGAACAAGAAAGGTCCAACTCTGTGGAGAAGAAAGCCAGGTCTGGATCAGTAGGCTCACTGTGGCTGACCCATCTGAGGGACTAACAGCTGCCTCAGGCTCCAGGCCCATGCTGGCCACTAAGCAGCAGAGGCCGTCCACCCTGATAAGACCAGTCCTGCAGTGGATAAACCCTGTGCAATGGGAAAGTAAAGGTTAAAAGAGGCAGGGACAGGCATCTCCCTGTTGGAGAAATCATCTTCAGGGGAAGGCTCATTTGCCAGCAACCTTGTCCTAATGATCAATCTTATGTTTGAATTCATTTCCATTGTTACCTTTCCAAGAATCTCCCCGTTGGCTAAAGTGCTGTCTCAATTGCTTTTGTTCTCAGAGAGTCTGTTTTGTGTAAAGAGGATAGAGGAGTCAGCTAATTAGTTTTCTAAAGTGATAATTGTGGAGCCTGTTGCTGTTTACTTAGGATCTGTGTCTAATGATCACAGCCTTCCATCCGGGCTGTCTCAACGCACTGCAGTATAAATATAAATTCCATTTGTAGTCAAGCATTTCCTTCTCAGATCCGGTACACTTAATGAATCTATGCATATGTTAGAGACTGACTGATTTTTCCTTCTCTTGATTCGATGTCAGAAGACTCTGAGTTATATGAATAACTAAGTCCTCAAATAAAACAAAGAGTCTAAAACTACCCCAGGAGAAACTCTTAATATCTTTGACCTGACAATGACCACAGTTTTCAGCATTCCAGATGTACTGAATAAGTAGAGAATATCAGATATTCAAAACTCCACATTCCTTTTAATTATCTTTTAATGATCTTTCTGTGTCATTTAATGTAGATTTCAGTTTTTAATAATCACAGAGTTCGGTGACTCCTACAAGCCCATGGTGTTGTGGAGCTTGAATTTTGAATGGTAATTGGTTATTTAAAATGCAATAGTCGGGGAGCCAAGTGGAAGCTGATGACAGTTTGGAGTTCCCCTGTCCTGGTTTGTGATGCTTAAGGGTAGAGTCATTCAGGGTTTCACAATACCAAGTAGTAAATGCTGAAATTCCTTAATCATATAGTATGGGGTTTCCTGAGGCAGAGAAACAGCAACGTTGAGTTTATGTCAGAAGGATGACTATTTCTACTCTATGTCTCTCCAAGACAGTCTGACAAAGTTTGATGATTTTTTTTTATTATTTAAAGAGATGGAAATGTTAAATATCTTAACTTGATTATCGATCATTAAATACATGCAGCAAATTGACACACCACAAATATGTACAATTAAAAGAGTAATATATTTCTATGATTGAAGAAAAACAAGTACTTAATGAGTCAAAATTATTTAATTGAAAAAAAACTAAGTTCTTTACTGACAAAAATTCTACTCTTGCTTGAAATGTGGAAATCCTCAATGAAGGCAATCCTGAAGTCCTTTGCAGAGAGCTACTGGCCTGATAGCAGCATTCATTGTTCTGTGACGACCTGCTCTACCTTAGTGAAGTACTTTTAAACTTCCTAGCAAATATAGTTTATAATGTACCCCCAGTTAACTGTAACACAGAAAGAGACATATTAGACAAAACAAAAAATTTCCAGAACTCATATGGAAAACCTGCTCTTTCTAGGTCTTACTGAGTGCAGGTTAGAGTTACTGATTATGGTGACAACTACTTACACTGTTTAGTTTAAGGTGAAAACTAAACTAGGAACTATATCAGTTGCTCAGGATCTCAAATACTGTTTCTCTTTTTCATTTAAGCAAATCCAATAATATATGTGCTTTTAAAAATTCTGTTATTCAAAACTACAAATAAGTCATTAGCTACAAATCATCAATGTTTTATTTATTTTAGTATTTCATTTGAGAGCATTACTGGTCTAGTTCGCGTTTTACAGATTTATCTTGGAGTTTGTCTCAATTAGCTTACTGTCTTACTGTTTCTAGAAAATCACACTCTGATGAAATACCAAGAGATATTTTTACACTTTATACACCTAACCGATGGAATTTCAACCAGCAACCGAGAGATAATATTTCAAAATGTAGTATTTCACACCAGTGCCAGTAGAGGATCTTCTCTGCATTTGTCTCCATTCTTACTCACTCAATTCAATAATGTGTGTGTGCACTCCACTTTCCATGGTCCTTGGATTACTGTAGACGCTGAACTGAATGAAAGTGAATGGTGTGGCTCCCATTGGTATTGATTGCCTGTCAAGTTTTACTCAAAGCTCAAATCCAGTGTAAGATGGAGGGATTTGGAACTCTGAAAAGTAGGCATTAGATTCCTGTTTGGTCAGCCCAAGCCACACCAAATAAATAATCTGAAAACCTGGGAAATATTAGCCCCTAGAGCTCCCAGACAACGTAATATCTGTGATATCAGAAAACAAATTTTTTGTTAGATTTCACTATGTTATTAAATGTCTCATTACTTATTCAGAGAGATTTGCATTCATAATCCTCAGTAATAGTAATTTTTGAGTCTGAACACTTTACATTCAATTTGAAAACCTCACGGCCCATTTTTTGTATGCAAGCTATGCTTTTATTAATACTTAGCACATTAAAATGAATCTGAGAAAGTTAGAACCATTAGTTTTAAATAACTTAAGACTGTATTAATTGATTTATTTTCAAATAAATAGCATATTTTAAAGGAGAAGTAATAACATTGTCCAATACAATTGAGAGAGAAGATGACTTCCGTATTTCTGCAAATATCTTTACCAGATAGAAGGCAACTGGACTCTCACACACACTTTTGCAGTCTATTACAATGGTTGAGGTTCAAGAAGAAATGCAGACCAGAGGTAGGCAATATAACTAAAGAAGTTAGAACGTTATAGATTCCTACGAGGTGTCAGAGACCCACAGGAGTCCAACGATCCCACTTTGGAAATTAACACAAAGCTTTGTTCTACCTAGTTGCTGAAGATGAAGACCACCGTAGAGTCTCAATTTCATTATGCAGAAGTAACCCTGAGAATCTCTCTGCCTGAGGAATGTCAAAGCTACTTAAGAAAGCACTAGCTTTTGCAGAATGATTTCCTTATATTAAATACTAGTCCAATGCCTATCTGTCTAAGGGAAGGTATTTTTATCCCCTAATGTTATCCTTTATTATAATATACTGACCCTTAGACACTCCAGATTTTATAAAACACTGTATTCTCTCTTCTAGAAGTGAAGCTTCTCTCTTCTCTTCTGGAAGCTTAGGAAAAAACTGCCAAATATAGCCATTTGGAAGCTTATTTTTCTATCAATTCCTGGCCGTGGTAACTCAGCAGGTTCTTAATGCTGCCCTGGTTCACGCTAAACATGGTTCGTGGTAATCAGGCCTTTTTTAGTGCAATGGCAAGAGGGTGTGTGTGTGTGTGTGTGTATGATTTGTGTGTATGATTTGTGTGTGTGTATGTGTGTATGTATGTTGTGTGTGTATGTTTTGTGTGTATGTATGTGTGTATGTATGTTGTGTGTGTGTGTATAGGTGTATGTGTGTGTTTGTGTGTGTGTGTGCATGTGCGTGTGTATTTGTGTGTTTGTGTTTTGCTGGTGGGTTTGGGATAAGTTCTCAGTATGTACTTCCACAATTCTTTTTTCTTTGAGGATAAATTTTCTCTTCTCATAGTCCATGAGGTTATTTTATATTAAATACTTCATATTATTTTCTCCCTTATAGTGAAAATTCTCAGATTTTTTAGCTCAACCCTTTCTTTTTCTGATGAACATAAATGAAGAGAGAAAGAATGACTTTCTCAACACTATGCAAAAATATGGAAAAATTGATATTTTTTGAACATTTTGCACCAGTATGGTTAGACAGTATAATAAGCTAGACCAATAGGGATTTAAGAAAATGTAGCTAGGATGCTCATCCACAGTCATAACTTCACCTAGTAAGTATCACACTTGGACCAGGTAGTCTTCAACTTCAACAGCATAGCAGTATTGAAAGAAATAGAGACCTTGCTGAGAAAACTGTAAGTAGATTCTGGATCCCACCCCTAAGTCAAACCAACTAGAATGTCAGTAGGCTTTGGTCTATGTAAAGGAGAACTAAGTCAGAACAGTTCTGTCCAAGTATGTTATTCCTGATCTGTAACTGTAAATATTAAATGTAAAAAATCTTACCCTAATATTGAAGGTCAAATCTGTGTTAATAGATTTTAGTTGTGTAGGACACCAGAAACATCAGTTGGCTAATCTCCCATTGACTTCTTTTCAGGAAAGAAGAAATGGGTTTCCATGGACCTATCAGTGATAATCATCACAGGTAATCATTTTTCAACCTTCCAAGCCAGCTTAGTCTGTCTTGCTTCCAAGTATGTAGACAATCTTTATGAGTCTTGCACAATTATTTCTCAAATCTGTCCCTATCCTTTGTGTTCAAAGATGCTATGTTTCAGGTTAACATCAGTACCCTTCCTTCATCTCCTTCTTTAAAGTAGCTTTGTCTTTATCAAGAATCCACTCACCTACTTTAGCTTCCACTGATTCCTGCTTGAGACAGCAATGTCCAAGACTGATCTTATGGGGTAATAGTAAGCATGATCAAAAGATAACTGGAAAAACATGCCCTGCCCCAAAATATTATCTTTTCTTAGATGTACAATGTGGCAAAACTCCTATTTGGGAATGTAACACATAAAACCAGTTATGGCTAAATTTACATAGTAAAGATACTAGATATACCTATGTTGTCTAACAGTTACTACATCTTCATAAGATATAAATTATTATGCCCAACTAGTAGTTAATATAACAAAAGTTCAAACACATAACATAAATAAGATACAGTACCAGCCATCTCATATTTTAGTCTGCCTGCATCTACTATACATAAGGCCCTCTCCCTGTCAGAATAGTGTCTAGAGGTACCTAGGGCATCTTAAAGTTCATTGTTTAAGTTCATTAGTTTACATGTAAGCAGTGTTTGGCATTGCTTAAGCACCCTTTCACTTCTAAATTGTGTGTTCATTCATGCTTGGCCAAGGGTAGGGCAAATCCATATGCTTTGCAGGGTGCTTGATGGAGTGCAGAGGTAAGGCTGTGTCGTGAGCAACCTCTAACCCTGTCTTTCCTGCCAGGTAACAGAAAATTAAATCACTGTGATTTACTCCAGGCCAGTTCATGGACCAGGACAAGGCACCTTGACTTATTAGTTTTCTTTTTTAGCTTAAAGATACCACTAACACCACAATGCCCTATAGCGTGAACAAAGGAATGTTTTCAAGTGATGGATATAAGGTTTGTCCTTAGTGAGTGATACACATGTTACATCCATCATCGGCTTTTCTTGACACTTTTAAAACTCATTTTCTAGTTTGACCTAACCTTCAATGTTTTCTAATTTCAAATCTCTAGGATTTAGGTAACTAACCCTGAGCTAAATACTTCCTTGACCATTCAGCGGCTTAATAACGCAGGATAATCACTTTTTGTCAAGGTCTTTACTTAAACAACATTGTTTTTCATATTAGGTACAGGAAGTGGTTACAGGAATTAGAAAGAATATAGATCTTGGAGAGGAATATATTTTTAACCTATTATAGCCTAATCTTTATTCTGTGGAAATTTATGTCAAACTATGTGCAAAATTCATTTACTCCTACCCTGGCATCTTCCAAATCTCAACCTACCTCAACATCAATCAATGCCCATGTAGGCCTCACCTAAAGTCCCATCTGTCTTTGTCTGAAGAGTCTAAGGTGATTTAGATTCATCTCAACCACCAACACCCTGTGTGTAGGAGATGTTGAGTATGATCAACTTGGTAAGAGTCCTCTCTTGTTGCTTTTCATGACATACAGTCCTTATCCATGTACCTCTAGATACCTCTGTACCTTTAGGGGATTAATTTGACTGTAAAATGGTGAAACTTTTAACATCTCCTTTTCAGGTCCTCGTACTTTTAGTTCATTGTCTGCCTGTTGAGAGATAAAGTATTTCCAATAGATGTTTTTTCAGTGCACAAGTACATTGAGCAATAATATGACAGTAGAATATACAAACTTAAATGAAAAATTCATTGTACAATTGGGACATTTCAAACAACTAGGGAACAAAGAGATAAACATAAACCTTTCCTATTACACCACAACTACATTTTCTCACTCAAACAAAATCTTATGTTACAACTGACTCATCTGCTTAGTGACTGCTGAGTTTTTTAGAGATTGGTTGGAAGATAGTTATTAATTTCAGAGTCCCTATAAAAAATGGAGCTAGCAAAGTAGCCCAGCGAATAAAGTGCGTACCTCCAAGCCTAAGACCTTGAGTTCGATTCCAGGAATGCATATGGTAGAAGATAATTGACTCCTCCAGGTGGTTGTCCTCTGGCCTTCCCATATGTACCATAGCATGTGCCTGAGTACACACACACACTCACAAATAAACAAATGTATTTTACTTAATTTAAAAAAAAAACACAATCCTTTGCATATTTGTCTTAAGAGATTATATAACATCCATATAAGTGCTCCTTCTTTTCTAATGCCATTTTAATGTCTGCACACATCTGCTCATGTTGTATATTAATTACTACTGCCTTTCTGCTTGATTTTGTTACATTTCTATTACTATGATAAAACCCCATAGCCAAGACACCTTCTAGCCTTCCAGCTTTCTAGCCTTCCGGGGCTTATTTGAACACATGGTTCCAGAGGGGTAAGAGTCCATTCTCCCCATGGCAAAGAAGTGTCCAGCAGGCAGACATGGGTGAGTGCAAAACAACAATCTGAAAGCTCACATTTAAAATCTCAAGGAGGAAACAGAGAACAACGTGAGAATGATACACGGCTTTGAAAGCTCACGGCCTGCCCCACTGATGTCCTCCAGTAAGGCCACACCTCCTAAGTCTTCCCAATAGCCACCAACTGGGGACCAAGATTTTTTTCACTGTATTCCACTCCTGGACATTGAAGTGATTTCCAGTATTTGTCACGTTGGAGTTTGTAAGCTAGACCCATATACTGAACTACACTTCAGACGTTTTACCAAGTGTTCAACTTTGAAATGGCATACATACAAGAAACATTATATATACAAAGCAGGATGTACTTATTTATTTATATATTTATAATAATGTACATAATATATATGAATAACTAAATAAAAAGAGACCATGAACTTTAGAAAGATCAAGAAGGCTACATGAGAGGGATAGGAGGAAGGAAAGAAGAAAATAATATAATTATAACTTCAAAATTAAAAATATTATTCACACTAATATTTAAACTCTTGGTTTCAGATTTGCTTTCATCTTAGCCTTTATTATCACTTTTACATGTAAAAGCATTGATTTTCAAGAATTTAAAGCAATTCATTATCAATCATAAATACTTTATGTACATAGCTGATTGTTGAATACATTACAGTGCACAAGAATGACCCAAGGAAGAATATTCTGCCCAAGTGATTTGTGGGGCAAGTTGAAACTAGGAAGAAAACCCAGACCATAAAAGAGGATCAGTCAAAGCCTGCCCACTTCAAGGGAGAGCTGAACATCACTAGGAGGGCAGCTGGTTGAATAGGCAGTTGGGCAGAGGTTCTAGCAGGACTGATGGGGGATGGTGGAAGATGGGCATTGTCTGATTCTTAGTTATACAGCTAATCATCATACAAAATCTGGTGTCATTCCCATTACCCCTCTTCTACAATGTAAGGGCAGGTATCTTGAAGATGCATAAGAAAATACCAAGGAAGGCAAGGAAGGGGAGAAGACAGCAAGAAATGGAGCCATTATGCCATCCTCTGGGGAGAAGGTGGTAGTCTAGAAGTGTATCCAGGGTTACACCTCACCAAGATGTGGGGTAAGACCTACTGCTTAGAGAAACTTGTGTATTCTGTGCATGTCTTCCTACTCCTGTTATTTAAGATTCCTATTTAAATATTCAATAGGTGAAATCTTGCTTTATTCTTTAACAAAATGCCCTGTCAACTTTTGTCATTTGACACATGAGTACATGGCTATAATCTCAGCACAAGGAAGGCTAAGGCAAGTAGGAAGATGAAGCAAGTTTGAGACTAGCCTAGACCACAGACAGATATTCTATCTGAAAAAAGTTAAAAAAAAAAAAAGCAAGTCTTTTATCAGTCACTTTTCTTCATCACTACATTCTTCCAGCCTTTCTCCTCTTTGTACTGCTAGGATCTCTTCTCTGTTTCCTTTCTGTCCATGTGGACACAGAAGTAAATAATGTGCAGAGGTAGCATGTCCCAAATCCCCAGACAAGGACCAAAATAGCTGAAGGGCATTATGTTGACCCACAAAGCTCTAAATGTGGCACTCTGTAAACATTTGTGCATTCGTCCTCCAATGGCACTCATTCTGCTTCATAGATAGAATCCGCAGTATGTGGGTTTGTGTGTGTGTGTGTGTGTGTGTGTAAGAGAGAGAGAGAGAGAGAGAGAGAGAGAGAGAGGAGAGAGAAAGAGATGGAGAAAGAGAGAGACAGAGAGAGATAAAGTATCATGCCCCCCTTGCTGACCTGCAGTGCCTAGAAGGGTGCTCCGAAGGCATTGTCCCAAAAGGAATAAAGCAACCATTATCTCTTTATATAAGCTCAAAATAGAAGTGCCCTTTGCAATACTGCTTGACATTGGAAAGCTCCTGCCTGTTTTCTAACTGACTGTAACCACTGGCTCACTCATCAGAATATGGCTCTCTAGGTTTCTCTGAGTCCTTTGCTCACACACAGCCAGCTATGTCTTTTTAAGGTTGGATCGCATTTCATTTTCTTGTTTGTTTTAAACTAAATTTAGTACTGTGTGTCTCAGTTCTTAATGGTGTCTGTAACAACTCCCAAATTAGAAAGCTCTTCAAACTTCACCAGCAACGTGTTGTTCCTTTGCTTTTTTCAAATCATCTCACAGTGTTAACATAATAACTAATATTTGCACAGTGCCTTGCAGTTTACAAAATACTTTCCAACTTATCATCTCTAAAAAAGGAGACACTATTAGGAACTCTGTTCCAGAGCAGATAAAAGACCTTCGGCTTCAGATGAGGAGGCATGTAAATGGTCCAGGAGTTGCCTGGCACCTACTTGGGCCCTGGGTTCAGTTCTTAGTATCCCTTTCTTCCACAAAAAGGTTAGATGGTTTGTGTTTGTCAAAGGCTGTGTTGATACAGTTTTTAAATTAAAGCTGATCATCTATCTCCAGACAACTCAGAGTTCATAACACAGTACTGCCTTCTGTTTTGTCCCCCTGTCCATGAATGATAAGTATAATGGTTATTATTTAACAAGACATAAAACACAGTTTAGTAGTTTAAAAAACAAAAAAGAAAATGTTTTGGAAAGCCAAACATATGTTTTTGTCAACATGAGATCAAGATACAAAAATCAGAACCATGAACTTTTACAGATATTAATAACCAACATTTATTATTTATAATGTACCACACAGTCCATACAAAGTATTGTCCAAAGATTCTGCTACAGTTAGTGTAATAATGAATCTATGAAAGTAGTATCCACATCATCCTTATTTTCTAAGTAAGAAACTTAGTTGTAAGAAGCCATGCAACTCACTTGAATTCAAAGCGGTGTGATGAGTCCTTGAACCCAGTACACATGAATTCTATGCACCTACCCTTAGCTCCTTAGATGTTGAGATAAGAAGGCTGGCTCTATGCTCAAATTTCAGTTGTAACTTCAGCTTTCCATTATGCATAGCATTGACGGGAAATATTTTTACTCTATTTAATTTAGTTTTCTTTTTAGTAAAGTGATAAAGCATGTTCCAAGCATCAGTGCTCAGTAAGTAATTAACAGATTTCTGAGAGCATTCTAGTGACACTGACTCATAGTGTGTGGTTTTGTCTATACCACTTTAAGTTCCCAGTGAGTTGCATGCACGCACCTACCCAGGATGCATGTGTGCATCAAAGCATCAGAATCAGTTCCCTACACTGATGGCCCTTCATCTCTTTATTTCTGGGATATGTACTGAGTACCTGCTTTGTGTATCATGCTTTGTTTCTCTATTCACTTGGTTTATCGAAGCCCCCCACCCACCCTTGGCATCCAATGCTATCCAGATATATTTCCATCTTCGCTGTACTAAAACAACTGTATCCATATATGAAGGCAGACCTGCTATTTCTATCTTGGTCTTATTGCTGTTTCAAATGAAGTTGTATAGCATAAATACTCTATGTTGTCCTGGTATCTTTTCATTCAAAATGTTCAAAGTTGTATATTTTATAGGAGTCTTTCAGCATGTTATTATTACATGCATTGAAAAATATCAGTTTTCACTACAATCACCTCCCACCTACACTACATTATTTTAAATTAAAGACCTCCCATAAAGGGCAACTCTTTTTCTGGGTCCATCTTCTTTCCTGCTGATAGACTGGATCATGGACCAGTCCCTCCAGCACAGGGTAGCCATGCTTGATGGTTCTCTCCATATGGGATTTGGTTTTAGATACCTTGCCAGCTTCAAGGATTCATTGTCCTTCTCTAAGATTTTAACTTTCTCTTTTTCTCAGACCTTAAAGTTAATCAGACAAACTTTTACTCTGCTATTGATCTACAGTGGTTTGGTAAAACACTTCTGTGAGACCTCTTAGAAAAGGCAGCATTTTATGTACAATATTGTTGCTTAAATTGCATTTCTCTGTGATTATGGCCACGAACCAAAACACTATGTTCAATGTCAAGCCCAAAACCATTGCAATAAAACAAATTTGAAATTCCTTTAATTGGAGCAAACATTTTATGATCTGAATATTTCTGTAAACCCAGGCCATACAACCAGTGCAGCCAAAATTAGAATAAATCAACAGGCATAAAATTATAAATTAGACATGTGGATGAGCTTTATTGCTATTGTAAAATATTATGGTCAGTCTTTCCATCAAAATTTCCTTATTTTGAGGCACTACGTTAAAAATACGGAAAGAGTTGTGAGTGGCACTGAGCAATTAGGAGTTGAACCTATTTGGTTTCATGGTGCTCACTCCAAATAATCACAGCCTTAAACTTTTAGCAGATGGCTGGAATTAAGTCCTGGTAAGCTTTTTCGATAGGGATGGAGCCAACATATATTATGTAGACCATTGGCAAAGATTTAACTTCACCTGGAAATAAGTTACTAGATGAAAACTGTGTATCCGAGAATGATGTGTCTATGACATTGGCACAATAACTGCTTCCCTAGCTAAATCTTAAGAGGCTCTACATAGAACTAAAGCCTTGGTTAGTTTAGTGGTAAACTTATTGCCCAATAAGAGAGGAATGCAGCAATGTATTACTTTCAATGTAGTACTTTGTGTAGGGAGAACATAAATCTCCGTGGGAGAAGTGACTCATTTGTATGGTACTGGTGCTTTGTTGGCTTGTAAGGAAAAATCTTTCGTACATCAATGTTGATGATAATTGTATTATGGTGTTCATCGCTGTCCTTAAATAATCGAGAGAAACAAGTTAAGGGAGGAAGGATAATGGTTTTAGAGATTTTAGTGCAGGGTCAATTGACTACTGTTTCTGGGTCATGGTGACACAGAACATCACACAGAATGTAGCACATGTCAGAGCAAATATGTTCATCTCTGATAGCCAGGAAGCAGGCAGGAAGGTTAAGAAGGGTTCAAGTAAGATATACCCTTCAAATTTCTCCCTCTTCCTTTCCTCTCTCTGTCTCTCTGTCTCTCTCTGTCTCTGTCTCTCTCTCTCTCTCTCTCTCTCTCTCTCTCTCTCTCTCTCTCTCACACACACACACACACACACACACACACACACAAATCCACAGAGAGAGTTACTCCCACTACCTATCTTCCACAGTTTCTACTCCCCCCAACAGTCTATCCCAAGTCTAACTCCATCCAAGGATTGCACCATTGATTAAGTACTGTTCTCCTGATCTGATAATCTCTAAAACAGGCTCACAGACACACACTCAGAGGTGTGCTCCATTAATCTCCTAGGCATTCCTCTCTCCAGTCCAATTTATCATCAAGATTAAGTATCAAAATAATGAAATGGAAGGGAAAAGAACAGGCAACATTCTTTTTGAGGCTTATAAAATTGTACTGCAACAGTGAACACCTTTTGGCTGTGTGTCTGTCAGACTGGCACAAAGCTCTTTAATTGTGACCATTTTAATCCTCACATTTTGTGTGATAGACACTGTTTGTATTTGAATTTCACACTTGAGGAAAGTGAGGTAAAGAATTTTTTCCACAGCTAGTCTGAAGAGAATATACAGAATATAACATCAGAGGATTCACCTGTGACCCTAAGAAGACAGCTGAGGAGAGCTGATGAATAGAGAATGATTGTGACCTCCAATTTTATTATGGTGAGGGACCTCAAGAGATGGCAACAGGAGGGGTCCTCATACCGTCTTCAAATTTACTTATGTGGCTGGAACTGAGATAGTTCTCTTGCAGGCTGCCTAGTCCCAGTTTGCTCTTAAAGTCACCTCTCCTTCATTTCTTATTCAAGTGGTTTCTGACTATTTCAAAGGAACAAAATGAATGCAGTTTGATTGCTCAACAAAGGTGTCAGACGCACCATCCTCATTTCACACACTAGCTGAGAAGGCACAGACGGGGGTTCAGATGAGTTGTCAAAT
Organism: Mastomys coucha; assembly: GCF_008632895.1. NCBI lineage: Eukaryota > Metazoa > Chordata > Mammalia > Rodentia > Muridae > Mastomys > Mastomys coucha. Next base: position 54,672,709 of record NW_022196897.1, read on the forward strand.
GTGCAAAGCTGCTGGTCCCCTTCCTAGCCTCTGAATTTACTTGCCATGAAACTTGCTCCCCAAAGACCTCGATATTTGGCTTAGGTTTCCACATATGTGCTGGTGGAGATGTGTTGTGTGTAGTTTTACACTCTACCCACTTTTACTCCAGGAGATTACCTCACTACCAGCCCCCTCCCAGCTTCCCTTAAATCCTTCGGTAAAAGACACAGACACAACGGTTTTTCAGTTTTAGCTTGCCTTCTTGGCACAATTACTGGCACTATCTCCCTCCTAAAAAATTGTACTTTATCAGTTTCTTATCTCCATTTCTCCCATCTAACCTAAACTTCAGTTGCTAAACTCCCCTGACCATCAGCCCGTAGGAGTGGCCTATGTGGCTACTCCTTTTTGAGATTTTACATGGTTGTCTCGTCTCTCTAACACATAGCAAACTCCTTTCTCTCCTCCCTGGCATCTCTTTTTCCTCCAGGGACCTGGAAGTCCCATCTGTACCTTCTGCCCTTCAATTGTCCCATGACTTTCTTTAATGATAGATCAAGAACCAATTGAGGAACAGGACCTTAACATCAGAACTGCCCCCTACAGAGATGCTTTGTAGTCAAGTCTCTGGTGATCTAAAAATCATCTATGGTGAAGACAAGATGTACAATGTAGTGGATGACAGCCCAAAGCATGCTGGTGTCATTGAATTAAATTCAGTTGAATGTTAAAGACATCTTGCCATGCTTTTATTTTGGCTAATATTACTTAGCTTCTAAGTTCAGTAAAGTAAGAATTGGGCAGCATAAACTGAAGGACAAAGAATGAATCCCAGAGAAGGCCCAAGGCTGTTCAGGCTCTAAGCAACATGACACCCTCTCCCATCACACTCCCCCTCTACAAAGGCAGGCAGCCACCCTCCCCCACTACAAAGGCTGGCAATTGAACAAAAGTGTTTCTTGACATTTTAGAGTCATGTTTATATTTCTATGAATTGTCAGTTGCTGTAAAGATTCAGAAAATCTAGTCCAGACAATGTTCTAGAAGATACTCCCTAATCAGATTGGTAGAGTAAATTAATCAGGAAGCAAACATATGTTGGTCCAGAGACTATGGATCCTAACCATGATGTACAGTTTCTTAAAAAACAGTGGTGGTCTTTGATCTCATTTCCTTCCAGTTTATAAGTTTGTTCCTTGTGACTGCTACTGTAACTTGAAGTTAAAGTAATTTCTTTCAGTTCCAGCCCATTATTGCTCTAAGGCAAGAACAATTTTTCAGTTGCTGTGAACATGCCCTGAATGCCTGGGAACATTTTCTCAGACAGCAAAATATGAATGAGGAAAAGCTGCACACACCATGTGACTCTTTGGCTGACAAATCAGAATCATAATCCATTTTACTTGAGGCACACAAAGACGTAAAAACATCTCTGTAGCTATGGGGTCATGTTTTTTAAAGTTCTCAGATGTGGATCAGAAGGAGCAGAGAATAGACTATGAGCAGTTCTCTTTTAAAGTAACTTTGTAACAATCTAGCAATCCATTTCTCCAAGATCATTCCTGGATTTTATATCTGTTAAATCAAATAAAGGATTTAAGGTAGAGGATAAAGGGCTTGCTCAAAGTCAGCTGACTTTCTAAAAATCATACCTTCTCTGGATCTTTCATTCCTGTAGTTTTTCACATATGAATGTCCATATATATTTCTAATATGTGTATGTATATATGTATGTAGGTATGAATGTATATATTATGTGTGTGTATGTGTGCATGTATGTGCTATCTATCTTTATTTGCTTTTCAGTTTTCTTCAAACACACCATTCATGATTGTCATTTTTCTGCCTCTTCTCATTTTTAACACATTCAGTATTTTATTTCTCTTTCTGCTTTGCTTGGGCTGCCAGCATCTCACTCCATTCAAGTAACTGGATTTGTGCATGGCTTTATATTTTTAAACAATCACTCTAACAATATCCCAACCGTCTCTGGAGGAGGGAATACAATCTTAAATATAAATCAGCCTGAGCCAAGTGAAAGCATGTTCAAGTAAGGCATTCAATCCCCCTTCCGATTTCCAAAAACCATGCTGAGAAGTAGTTGAGACCAGCTACAGAGAATATGGCAAGAGGAAAAATGACAGTATGAAAAGCCCCTGGTTATATCAAATTTTGCTTTTTTATTACTTTGGGCTTGCCAATAAATCTGAGAGTCATGCCTTTTTAATATGTTTCCTGGGTCTCTGCTAACTCCAGCATTTGCAAGATGAAATTCCAGTAGACTCTTTAGAGTTCTCTTGCTTCTACAGCAGCTGAACATCTTGATGTGTCAGCCACAGAGCAAGAACAATGAGAGTAGCAAACTCCAATATGTTTATTTCCCTCATTTCTAGCTGCTGTATGGAATAGATGACATTTGGCATGCAGCATATACTTGAGAAACGTTTCTAAAAGGCTCAAAGCATGCTGTGCAAAAATGGGCAAACAAAAATTTTATATATATTTTTGTACATATATACACATATATAGAAAGGTATTGATATACATATGCAGATAAATATATAGTTATATGCATATATACCAGTAAGAAGTGGAAAGGCATTTAAAGATCTGAAAAGAAAAAATATATGATGTTCCATTAAAACCCCAATCTGTCCAAAGTGTCTTAGACATATTGCCTTATTTATTCTTGAAAATACTCATTTTGAAGGATATAAAAAGAAAGTTAGTGGAGTGGTTCAGTGGGTAAGTGGGTAAAGACTCTTACTGCACAAGTGTAAGAATCTGAGCTCTGATCTCAGCAATCACATTGAAGTATGGGTGTGGCTGAATGTGCTTCTTAATTGCACACTTGAAGGCAGAGACAAAAGCATTACTGATGTTTTCTGGCCATTACACTAGCTCCAGTTTAAGTGTGAAGCCTTGTCTCTAGGGAATAAGGTAAAGTTATAAAGGAAGACATTCAATGTCCTCTTTTGACCTCCATATGTGTGCATGCACAAACACAGGTGCAGGTAAACATATGCACATACACACACACATAAACACACAAAGAGAAAAATGAGGAATAAGGTATTTAAATGACTTGCTAATGGTCCCCTAGTAAGTGCACACAAAGACCAAGAGTAGTAGAAAAGATGATAGAGAACTACCAAGTGTTAATCCAAAGCCAGACTCAGAAGTTCATGTATATTACCACATTTGCACAAATATTATTCCCTGTAATTTACTGTTTACAGACCAAAGGATGGCCAAGGTAAAAATGTATCTCAGGCAAAAAGCTACTGTATAAAAGCTCAAGAATTTGAACTAATGCCAACTGGTTTTATACCCTGCTATATTTTTTGATTATGTAAATAAGTCTCTTGAAGCATTCACAAAGGAAACTCAACACCAAAAATGGTAGCCCTTCAACAAAGAAACTTCATTAAGAAATTAAGAAATATTTAAAAAATCTTTACATATAACAGAACTTCCAGGTCCTTCAAGACAACGAACAGCATGCCATTATGATCTACGGCATGTGGCTGTGTGAAAGGCTGTGTGAAGATGCTTTTCAACATCTTGCTATCATTACAGCATACATAGGACTCCTTCAAATGAATTAGGGGCACAAGATAGCAGTGGGGTGGAGAAGAAGAGTGTGGCCTGAAGACTGCAAGGCCAGCAATGTAATAAGCTCCATCATTCAGGCAGAATTAGACTGCTGTTGAGCTGGATTCATAAATTCAAAAGATTGCAGGAACTCAGCGAGCATAAACTCCAGATGTTAGGACTCCATAGAATTCAATCAGTGAACTCATTGTTATAAATTCCTTGTCCAAAAGCAATTAATAATATTTTTTCCTTTGTTGAAAGTCCTTCCATAGAACAGAGATGCTTTATAAGTTATTTTCTTCTTTAACTCTTTCAATGTAGCTGTCCTCACATAGTTTTTACAGGGCAAAAGAAAGTGTGAGGTCAAAAGTTCTTAACTTCACTGTGTATGTACTCTGTGTCAGGCATTCTGCTGGGTTCCTTACCTGAAAACTGGGCTGGTACTTTTTAATGTCTATAAAACAGATGATGAAATTGTGGCAAAATGGCATCAGTTATAATTTCCTGAGTCATATCAGAAACACACTTACACATACATAAATACACACACCACCAGCAGCAGCAGCAACAACAACAATAACAACAACAGAAACAAAATTCCACATCTAACTCCGATGTTTGACTGCCACATTGGAGGTCAGAAATGGTGTTCAGTGATTTAATAGCTGGTTAAATAAGTATATTCAATGGAAATAGATTAGAAGATTAGTGCAAGCCAGAAAGAGAAAAAAACTGGTTCAACTCTGGGTCTTACAGTTTAAAAATGATACAGAAACAGAATATTCTTAGCAAAAGAGCAGCTCAAATGTCAGAGGGTTCACAACCACTTCAGTTAAAGAAGAACCTTGATGGCTAGCAACACTCAACCTGGGAAAGAAAAGGCTCACTACCTGGCTGCCTTAAGATATTTAAAGAGCTATAGTGGAGGAAGTGAAATGAGCCTGAGAATGGAGGGCCCTGCAAGAGATTGTCTATAAGGTTCTTTGGCAGGCTCTTTTCATGATATATTCCTCAGGACTCAAAGGAAGTGGAGCCATTGGATGTGACTTGTACAATGGGCAGAAGATTGAATTTTCTGTTAGTGCAATCTGATGGTGGCTATTGTAACTTAGATTTAACTCATCCGTGGGCGTCCTAGTTTATATCAGAAAAAAAAAAAAAAACACTTGAGCAGGCATGGTAGAAAGGAAATTTAAATATGGAAATATGCATGTGAAACTAAATGCCTTTCCCAGACCAGTCAACACATAAATACTTTATGAATACAACACCCAAAAATAATGTGCTAAGATTTCTCAGACAATGAGAGCCCATGTTTCTCTTCTGGGAAGCTCTGTAGGTAGTTTAAATGAGAATGGCCCCAGAGGCTCCTGTATTAGAGTTTCCTGTTTATGGAATTCTTTCAGAAGAATGAGGTCCTTCCTAAAGGTTCTCAATCTTACAAATGCTGTGACACTTTAACACAGTTCCTCACTCTGTGGTGACCCCAAGTAAATTATTTTCATTCCTATTGCAATTTTGCTACTGTTATGAGCTGTGATGTAAATATCTATGTTTTCCAACGGTCTTAAGTGACCCCTATGAAAGGGCCATTCAACCCCAAAGAGGTCATGATTCCCAGGTTGAGAACCACTGCGTTTAAGAAGTGTGGCCTTTTTGGAAGAGGTATGTTACTGGAGATGGGCTTTGAGGGACTCAAAAGTCTGTCTGTCTGTCTCCCCCCCCCTCTCTCGCTTTCTGTCTGCCTGCCTGCCTGCCTGCCTGTCTGTCTGTCTGTCTGTCTGTCTGTCTGTCTGTCTATGCATGTATCTGTCTCTGTCTCCTGCCTGTGGATCCAGGTGTAAAGTTTCCAAGTACTGTTCCATTGCCTGCCTG